>NW_028159149.1:40000-79398 GCF_964263955.1 Coregonus lavaretus
CCCCCAATACCACTGTGCTGTAGAGACTGTGTCCCCCCCAATACCACTGTACTGTAGAGAATGTGCCCCCCCAATACCACTGTACTGTAGAGACTGTGTCCCCCCCCCAATACCACTGTACTGTAGAGACTGTGTCCCCCCCCAATACCACTATACTGTAGAGACTATCCCCCCCCAATACCACTGTACTGTAGAGACTGTGCCCCCCCCCAATACCACTGTGCTGTAGAGACTGTGTCCCCCCCAATACCACTGTACTGTAGAGAATGTGCCCCCCCAATACCACTGTACTGTAGAGACTGTGTCCCCCCCCCAATACCACTGTACTGTAGAGACTGTGTCCCCCCCCAATACCACTGTACTGTAGAGACTATCCCCCCCCAATACCACTGTACTGTAGAGACTGTGTCCCCCCCAATACCACTGTACTGTAGAGACTGTGTCCCCCCCCAATACCACTGTACTGTAGAGACTGTGTCCCCCCCAATACCACTGTACTGTAGAGACTATCCCCCCCAATACCACTGTACTGTAGAGACTATCCCCCCCAATACCACTGTACTGTAGAGACAGTAGGGGGGGCATCAAAGGGCAAGAGAGATGAAGGAGAGAAAGGGGAGGGTTCAAATTCATCCCCCTCTCTTTACCCCTCCATAATAATAATAATAATATGCCATTTAGCAGACGCTTTTATCCAAAGCGACTTACAATCATGCGTGCATACATTTTTTGTGTGTGGGGGGTCCCGGGGATCGAACCCACTACCTTGGCGTTACAAGCGCCGTGCTCTACCAGCTGAGCTACAGAGGACCACACCCTCCACACCCTCCACTGTGTACTCCTGAGACCTCGGGTCAGCAATCTAGCCATTTCCCGCTAACGACGTTACAGCCATTAGGGCCTGGCTGCTTTCTTTCTGTAGCATGTCACATGGACACGGGTCATGCCACTGTACTGTAGAGACTATCCCCCCCAATACCACTGTACTGTAGAGACTATCCCCCCCCAATACCACTGTACTGTAGAGACTATCCCCCCCAATACCACTGTACTGTAGAGACTATCCCCCCCCAATACCACTGTACTGTAGAGACTGTGACCCCCCTAATACCACTGTACTGTAGAGACTGTGTCCCCCCCAATACCACTGTACTGTAGAGACTGTGTTCCCCCCAATACCACTGTACTGTAGAGACTATCCCCCCCCAATACCACTGTACTGTAGAGACTATCCCCCCCCAATACCACTGTACTGTAGAGACTATCCCCCCAATACCACTGTACTGTAGAGACTGTGTGTCCCCCAATACCACTGTACTGTAGACTGTCCCCCCCACACTGTACTGTAGAGACTGTCCCCCCCCCCTCCAATACCACTTTACTGTAGAGACTGCGTCCCCCGTCCCCCCCAATGCCACTGTACTCTAGAGACTGTGTCCCCCCCCCCCCCCCCCCCCCCCCCCCCAATACCACTGTACTGTAGAGACTGGAAGGGGTGGTAGGAGGGGCTTTGGGTTGTTTTTAATCATATCCTCGGCTGTACAGTAATGTGTAGTCTTGGGCTAGTACAGTGTGTGTGTTGGTGCGCTTTTCTCACTGTACAGTGTGTGTACAGTCTAGTAAGTATGTGCGCGCTCACTGAGCCCATGACAAAGCCCCCCCTCCCCTCGGAGCCTGGGCCAGAGCCGTGACCTTGGGAAATGTCAGCCCGCCCACGGGGTGGCCCTGCCTGTGTCACACAAAGCCGTGGTGGCGGGGTGCGGCAGAGGGAGCGCTGTAGCGTTACGGCTAGCCTAGCGTCACTCGGCCTAGAGGTGTAGTGTTGCGTGGAGGAGCCTCGAGAGATCAACACTAAACCCACGAAGGAGAGCGAGAAAGATGGGGAGAGTTAGGGAAAAGAGAGGGGGAGGGCAGCAAAGGGCAAGAGATGAAGGGAGAGAGGGAGAAGGAGAGAAAGGGGAGGGTTCAAATTCATCCCCCTCTCTTTACCCCTCCACTGTGTACTCCTGAGACCTCGGGTCAGCAATCTAGCCATTTCCCGCTAACGACGTTACAGCCATTAGGGCCTGGCTGCTTTCTTTCTGGAGCATGTCACATGGACACGGGTCATGCCTCGCATACTTCTCCCCTCTGGCCCGGCTCAGGTGACTAAAAGCTTTCAGGGGGAGTGAACGGCAGCCTTGGAAAAACAGTAGGTCTTAGACCCGCTGACATTCTCTCTCACGCGCACGCTCTCGCTCTCTCTTTCTCTCCCTCTCTTTCTCTCTCTCTCCCTTTCTCCGCTTAATGGCGTCTTAGGAAATGTAAGGAGGTGAAGGAAGTCACACACAAAGGGTGCGCGCGCACACACACAGGAACTGTGGAAAAAAAGAGCGGTCAGGTCTGTGGTGTCCTGTCCTCCTATAAGTGTACAACATCTTATTTTTCCTGCCCTAACCTCTGCCACAGAGTGTGTGTGTGTCCTGACTCCTGTGTGTGAGAGATGGAGTGTGAGCTAGTGTCCCAGTGTGGTGTGTAGACCTGTAGCTGTGCATGTACACTCGGTTAGAGCGGTCGGGCCACGGTTGCGGTCACCTCTCTGGCCCATAGCCGGTGACGACCAGACCAGATGTGAGCTGACTCTAATGATCCCTGCGGGTCACCGGGCGGGGTTGCCGAGGCAACCGCTTTCCCCTCTGCCTGTAAACAGAGAAGCAACCCACCAGTGTTCTTATATAGGGTCGTCAGGGTGAAGACTAGCCTTGATGTGTGTGAGCGAGAGCGAAGAGAGCTCAAATGATGTTGTGTGTGGAGAGGAGAGATTGTGTATCAGTGTACGAGTGTCATGGCTTCTTCTGACCTTTTTTTGTTGTTGTTCCCGCTCTCTGTTTTCTTCGGTTGATGCTCCATGGGTTAATTTTTTTAGTTGAAGCCTCTGTACTGTAGTAGTGGGTGGTGGGTGGGGGGGTCAGTAAAGTTTTGACATTTTCTTCGCCCAGGCTTGTTGCTTTTTGACATATTTGTATGGAAAGGGGTTAATATGTATCAGGAATACTCACTTTCTTTTGTTCGCCCTTGTCTGGCAAGCTGTAATGTTTTGCTTATGAATATTGATACACCAAGTGTATATTAATGACCCTGGGTGACCTTAACCCTATCCTTATTGGCTCCCTGGTGGGATCTGCATCGTCATGAATATTCAACAGGCTCTGTAACCTCCATTACCCTAATCTTTGCTGTCTAGCCTCCCAGAAGGTCCTGTCGTCATGGTAACCCCGTTACTAGACTCCTTAGGAAAAAAAATTGACCCTGGGAAAAAAAACCATGTTGAAAATAAAGGATTGAAAAATCATCGAAGTTATTTTATCCACCGTTGCTGGCGATTCTCAGTGCTGAGAGAAAGGCTTGGGGAAAGCTGGTGGATTTTGTTGCATTAAAGCTCCTTGGATTTTCAGTGTTATTATGATTTTCTTCAGTCATTGCCAAGGCAGTGAGTTACCCCTTGCTGAGAGCGCCGACGTCTATTTGGTATCTTTAATAGGCTGTTCCCTTTGTACTTAGCTGGTAAATGGAATTGAGAGTGCTCACTTGCGATAAAGAGGTGTCAGAATGAGTATATAGTGTAGTAGTCTGGCTCACTTTGTAATCCAGGGGACAGGTGACTGCTGATTGTTGACTTACATCGTCAAAGTCAAGGCTGTTCAATTCAATGCCTCCTAGATTGTCATTTAATGATGCACTCTCAAACCTTTGTATAATTTTTGCCAGTAGTTTTGAAATTGGTTCTTAAGAGCCAAAGGTGGTCCCCATTTTTTTGTGTACTGCGTCATCAAATTGTGTACTACGTCGTCCATTTCGTATGATATGTTACGTCCTGCAATTTTATTGTAATTTGTTTTGTGCAATTTGTACTATATGTTACAAATGTATTGTGCTTAAGATCCTGGAGTTCATCTTTAATGACAAAATCTGGTCCTTTCCTGGGTAATGTTCATTAGGGAACACTGTAGCAAAACGTTGTAGAACAGAAAAAACTAAAACAAGTGTTTTCATATTGGATAAGTTCAGGTAGCACCTCCCCGTTTCCCTCCGTTTATGACCCAATGAACATGACCCTGGTTTGTCCTCAGCTCTGGTCATGATGATCCCTTTCTCCCTGTTTCCATCTCAGTAAAACATCTCTCTTTTCCTCTCACCAAACTATTCCCTAAACGTCTCTTCTTCTTCTTCTCTTCTTCTCTCCTGTAGATGTGGACAGCGTCGAGGAGGGTGGGCCCGACGGGGGCTGCTGTCCCGTGGAGGAGGACGGCGGTGCTGGCTGGTACGGGAACGCCTCCGACACGCGCTCCGAGTCGTCGTACGGCGGCGACATCCATGACGACCATGAGCTGTTCCTCCGCGGGGGCTCCTCCCCCACCCCCTCCCCAGACCGACCTCCGGAACACCCCGACACGTCGACCGAGAGTTCCCTGGGGGGCTGCCCTACGCCTGTTCACAGCCACCACCACCACCACCACCGGGCCTCCCTGGAGCTCCTGAGCCTGGGGGTGGACGGAGGGGTGTTCTCTGCCCAGGATACCCTTTCCTCCGTGGTGTCCTCTCTCTATGGAGAGGCTGCCTCCGAGGCCCTGGGTAAACCCCTGAGCAGTAACCTGCGGCGTCTCCTAGAGGCTGGGTCATTGAAGCTGGATGGGGAACTTCTGGGGAGAGTGAGAGGTGGGGGAGGAGAGTCACCCCCTATAGGCTTAGCCCCAGCCCTGACCCTCTCCCCCTCCTCCCATCATGCTCAGCAGCTAAGTGCCCTCGCCCGAAAACTGGCGGCCAATAACAACAACAACAACAGTGGAGGCTCCGCCTCGGTCTCACCTGCCTCTATTGCCATGTCGACCACCGCCATCAAGCAGGAGCCCTGCGACCCCTTCGCCTCGGTGGTCGCCCCGAGCAACGGCGCCGGCTTCGTGTGGGTGGGAGTGGCCGGCGACGGGAAGTGGCCCCCGGCGGGTTGTTCCGCCTCTGGCGGCGGGTCCAGCCTATCACCGGACTCCGCCATCCAGAAGCTGAAAGCGGCAGCTAACGCGGTTTTACAGGACAAGAACGCCACCGTAGCGGCCTCATCTACCTCCTCTTCCTCATCCTCTTGCTCCACAGTACCCACCCTGGGAGGAGGAGGGAGCCGGGGAGGAACGGACGACTCGGTACGCTTCGATGCCTTCACCTCCCCCTTCAGCCCTCAGTCGGCCAGCTCCACGCTAGCCGCCCTGTCCAAGAAGGTTAGCGAGCGCTCTCATACCTCCTCCACCTCCTCATCATCAGACCACCAACACCAACCCTCCCCCGGCTCCTCCTTCCTCTCCCTGGTCTCCATGACTTCCTCAGCTGCGCTCCTCAAGGAGGTGGCGGCCCGGGCGGCAGGGAACCTCCTTGCTGATAAGATGGAATCCCCGCTGGGGGCCCCAGCAGGAGGAGGGGCCCACCAGGAGGACATGAAGCCCCTGCTGGACAGGAACCAGAATGCAGGGACCCCCACAGGGCCCCAGAGCACCATGGACCTGCTGCTGCCCTCCACCCCCAAGGGAAGGGCCAAACCCAGCAGCCAAGCAGGTAGGCTAACCCACCCTGACCCTCCACATTTTCTTCCTGGGGTGGCATTTGTTGTCTATAAGCCTTATGGTGAGTTTTTGGATATACAGTAGCTAGCTACATTCAGATTTTTTGCAGTTTGGGAAATGTAATAGTGCGTTTATCAAGATATTATGTCAGCTACATTTTGTTGTCTTTGTGACAAGGTCAGAAACATTGGAACATTGTGACATACAAAGTGCCCCTATCCATCAATCCCAGAAGGTCTGTTTCTCTAGCAAGGTTTTATACAACAACGAACCGTTGTGGAAGACCTTCCCACCCCCAGGTTGAACAGAATAACAACAGTAGATTTTTTTCATTTCAATCAGTTATTTCACCTTGCATTTTTAAAGGTAGTTTGTCAGTACTAGTTTATTTCACCTTGCACATCCTGAACTGTCCTCTATAAAGAGATGTGATAGTTCATTGCCTCAGATATCAAATCCTCTTCAGCTTTTCAACTTGATTTGAAACCATCTTTTACAGATATTCTCCAAGCTTCTGCTTATTATATGGAATTAAAGCTAGTCGCTAAGCGAATGTCCTAATATGTTTAATCCCTTTTATATTACACTATACAGTGGGGGAAAAAAGTATTTAGTCAGCCACCAATTGTGCAAGTTCTCCCACTTAAAAAGATGAGATGCCTGTAATTTTCATCATAGGTACACGTCAACTATGACAGACAAAATGAGGAGAAGAAATCCAGAAAATCACATTGTAGGATTTTTAATGAATTTATTTGCAAATTATGGTGGAAAATAAGTATTTGGTCAATAACAAAAGTTTCTCAATACTTTGTTATATACCCTTTGTTGGCAATGACACAGGTCAAACGTTTTCTGTAAGTCTTCACAAGGTTTTCACACACTGTTGCTGGTATTTTGGCCCATTCCTCCATGCAGATCTCCTCTAGAGCAGTGATGTTTTGGGGCTGTCGCTGGGCAACACGGACTTTCAACTCCCTCCAAAGATTTTCTATGGGGTTGAGATCTGGAGACTGGCTAGGCCACTCCAGGACCTTGAAATGCTTCTTACGAAGCCACTCCTTCGTAGCCCGGGCGGTGTGTTTGGGATTATTGTCATGCTGAAAGACCCAGCCACGTTTCATCTTCAATGCCCTTGCTGATGGAAGGAGGTTTTCACTCAAAATCTCACGATACATGGCCCCATTCATTCTTTCCTTTACACGGATCAGTCGTCCTGGTGCCTTTGCAGAAAAACAGCCCCAAAGCATGATGTTTCCACCCCCATGCTTCACAGTAGGTATGGTGTTCTTTGGATGCAACTCAGCATTCTTTGTCGTCCAAACACGACGAGTTGAGTTTTTCCCAAAAAGTTATATTTTGGTTTCATCTGACCATATGACATTCTCCCAATCCTCTTCTGGATCATCCAAATGCACTCTCTCTAGCAAACTTCAGACGGGCCTGGACATGTACTGGCTTAAGCAGGGGGACACGTCTGGCACTGCAGGATTTGAGTCCCTGGCGGCGTAGTGTGTTACTGATGGTAGGCTTTGTTACTTTGGTCCCAGCTCTCTGCAGGTCATTCACTAGGTCCCCCCGTGTGGTTCTGGGATTTTTGCTCACCGTTCTTGTGATCATTTTGACCCCACGGGGTGAGATCTTGCGTGGAGCCCCAGATCGAGGGAGATTATCAGTGGTCTTGTATGTCTTCCATTTCCTAATAATTGCTCCCACAGTTGATTTCTTCAAACCAAGCTGCTTACCTATTGCAGATTCAGTCTTCCCAGCCTGGTGCAGGTCTACAATTTTGTTTCTGGTGTCCTTTGACAGCTCTTTGGTGTTGGCCATAGTGGAGTTTGGAGTGTGACTGTTTGAGGTTGTAGACATGTGTCTTTTATACTGATAACAAGTTCAAACAGGTGCCATTAATACAGGTAACGAGTGGAGGACAGAGGAGCCTCTTAAAGAAGAAGTTACAGGTCTGTGAGAGCCAGAAATCTTGCTTGTTTGTAGGTGACCAAATACTTATTTTCCACCATAATTTGCAAATAAATTCATTAAAAATCCTACAATGTGATTTTCTGGAATTTTTTTCTGTCATAGTTGACGTGTACCTATGATGAAAATTACAGGCCTCATCTTTTTAAGTGGGAGAACTTGCACAATTGGTGGTTGACTAAATAATTTTTTCCCCACTGTATAAGGACATACACATTTTATTTATTGTATTACGGATGCCCCACTTCACATAAACAAATTATAAATAAATTTAGCGTTTTTTAAAATGTATTTTATTAATAAGAAATGATTATTTTAAACTATTCTTTTTGACAAATTGAATGATTCGCGTCACAATTGTAGTGGTAGGGATTCGGTTCAATCGCGGTGAATCGAATCATGCGAATCAAAATAATAATTTGTGAACAGTAAAATAAAAAACGTAGTAGTCTTCCTTTTGGATTATGTCGCTGAAAAACGTGTTTTGTAGATACTTTAAGTTGATTTGGACAGCTAGTCAGTAGTCATCTTGCAGTGAACTCTTCTAAGGTAAGATAAATGACTAAACTAGAATAGGTACATTTCCTGAAGAAAATGTGTGTGCTTGCTTCAGCTGTCAAAAAATATTTTTTATAGAAGTGGGAGTTGTTAAATGAAGAATTCAAGCTAAATAGAAGCTGAAGCAGTTCAATATAGTAAGAATAGGTCTGATTACTTTAGTTGAATGCTATATATTTCAGCTAGCACATCAATTATGAACAATTTGTAGGGTCCCCTGACTGGGACTCAAACCCTGGTCCCTGTGACTGTCATAATAAAATGGCTAAAATCTCTTGGTGAGGTCTCTAGGTTTGTATTTATTTTATTAATGTATTTTTTACATTTTTGCTCGCTCGCCCCACATTTTAGAGAGCGAGAATCCCCTCCCCGTCTTGCCTGAGTCTGGGAAAAGGTTTGTGGGCCTGGCAGGGGGTCCAACCTAGACCGTTTGCCCTCGGATCTGCAGTCTTTAAAAGAGGGCCGGCAGTGTGTGCTCTCAGCACAGTAGGAACCGGGTGTCCATATCCATCTCTGTTCTGCAGACGCTTCTGGCTCCAACAACCTCCCTTTACCAGTCAACTCTGTACAGACTGGTGGAGGTTGGAGCCAGAGGAGTCTGCAGTCAGGGCCTTCTCCTCAGATCAGCATTCAGCAGATTCCCAGCCAAACACAATCCCATCAGAGTTTACACTGGGCAAGTGCAGAACAGACTATGGGAGGTGCACAGTACTACATAGAGCCATGGCTACATGGAACTCTATTCCACATCAGGTAACTGATGCAAGCAGTAGAATCAGATTTAAAAAACAGATATAAAGAAACCTTGTGGAACAGCAGGGACTGTGAAGAGACCCACACACACACAGACACACGCATTCACATACTAACTCACTCACTCTGCACACACATACACATGGATTTTGTGTTGTAGATATGTGGTAGTAGAGTAGTGGCCTGAGGGCACACTTAATGTGTTGTGAAAAGTGTTATGAAATGTAATATTTGTAATTGTATATAACCGCCTTAATGTTGCTGGACCCCAGGAAGAGTAGCTAATGGGGATCCTTAATAAATACAAAATACCATACCCACACGTACACACACACAACCCTCTCTCTCTCCTCTCTCTCTCTCTCTCTCTCTCTCAAAATGAGCAGCCTTTAGGGAGAACAGTGGAGTGTGTTCCAGGTGAGATGGATGGGCACTTTTGAAGGATTGTGTCGTAACCCTTTAGCCGACTCTAAAATGGCTGGATCAAATTGACTTGAGACAGATGAGAGGGAGAGAGGCAGTCGATGTAATATTCTGTGATCTGCATGTTAAAAAGGGTTGTCGGCGGTAACCTGCAGCCGTCAAGGTCGCAGTGGAATGCTGTACAAATGCAGGTACTTGTCTGGTGGCCAGACTGAAAAAAACATGCCCTTGGTTATTGATTGTCCGGTTTTGTTTTATTGCAGTTGGCTGGTCTGGTATGAAATTGTTACACATTTAGCCTATATTTAGTTTTACTAAATATTTCTTGATAATTGATCTTGATTACACTGGAGAGGAAAATAATACGCTGACGTACTGACCACTTAAAATAATACGCTATCTGACATACTCACCACTTAAAATAATACGCTATCTGACGTACTCACCACTTAAAATAATACGCTATCTGACGTACTGTCCACTTAAAATAATACGCTATCTGACGTACTCACCACGTAAAATAATACGCTATCTGACGTACTCACCACTTAAAATAATACGCTATCTGACGTACTCACCACTTAAAATAATACGCTATCTGACGTACTCACCACTTAAAATAATACGCTATCTGACGTACTCACTACTTAAAATAATACGCTATCTGACGTACTGTCCACTTAAAATAATACGCTATCTGATGTACTCACCACGTAAAATAATACGCTATCTGACGTACTCACCACTTAAAATTATACGCTTTCTGACATACTCGCCACTTAAAATAATACGCTATCTGACGTACTGACCACTTAAACGCTGCTCCATCTTTTTTCCTTCTCCTCCAATGAGCAAGGAGTCCATGGTTATCTCCTCCCCTCTCCTCCTCCTCTCCCTCCCTCTACCTCTCCTCCTCCCCCACCACTTCTCTTCTCTCCCTCGCTCCAGTCTGTTGGGCCGCAGATGGCAGTTTATTGTTGCAAATAGGCAGTCTCGAGGTTTTACACCCGGGGTCAATGAATGGCTGAGCGCTGTAATTTCACCAAACACTGATTACCAGATGTTTTTCAAGGAACAGGAGCAGAATACTTATGAAGCCATCGATGACAGGCCCGTGGTGAATTTGTAATGCAATCATGGCGCATCCTAATAAGCCCAATTAAACGCCGTAATAGAGGCCGGATATGAAGCCAACAACAATAATCGAGATAATAAAACAGTAAGTTTTACTTATTTTGTTCCCAGACAGGCAGCAAATGATGGCAGGCTTTGTCGAACGTTGAACGTTTTCAGCTTGAGGTGTCTGGAGGTCGTGTCTAACCGTGTGGTAATCGTAACAAAGTCAGTTGCACCTTAGAGAGGCTCCATAGTATGGGCGGCAGGTAGCTTAGTGGTTAAGAGCGTTGTGCCAGTAACCGAAAGGTCGCTGGTTCTAATCCCCGAGCCGACTAGGTGAAAAATCTGTCGATGTGCCCTTGAGCAAGGCACTTAACCCTAATTGCTCATGTAAGTCGCTCTGGATAAGAGCGTCTGCTAAATGACTAAAATGTAAAAATGTAAAATGTAGTATGTAACTCTTCTCTGGAAAGGAAGGAATGGACGAGTGATGGGGGAAAAAATCAATACAGTTACATATTTCAAAATTATGCCAAAACTAAGGTATTTTTCATCCTATAGCTTGTTCTCCATGTTCTTTTTAAGTGGGGAGCCAAGATGTTTTCAGCACTTTTATTGTCCTGACTGATCAAAACTCGTTTTCTCATGACTCTCTCTTGTCTCTCTGCAGCAGTGAGTAATATGTTTGGAACATCGCAATAATATCACATTATGAAATCGCAATACACATAGAATCGTGAGAATCGCAATACATATCGTATCGGCACCTATCGTATCGTGAAGTCCCAGGCAATTCCCAGCCCTAGAAATGGACTTGTTCCAATACTTCAGAAATGCATCCTTCACCTTCCTAGCTTCCTTCTTTTTCTTCCTTGAAGTAATCACAGATCTGACATGGGCTGGATTGGTGAAAGCTACAAAGTGGAAACCTTACTTACACCTTACCAATCACTTATAGATCGGATAGGTGTACTGACATCATGCAAACGAGGAAGGAATGATGCGTTGCTTAAGTATTCATTCAGGGCACTGTATGAACTAAATTACATGTGTTTTTACTGAGCTGCCCTTCTTGGCCAGGTATCCCTTGGTAAATAATTATCCTGACCTCACTGGAACTTCCTGGTTAAATAAATAAATGTCTCATCCCCTCTCTTTCCTCTACTCTCCCAGGTTCCCCGGGGGAGGACGGAGGGAAACCATTCCAGTGTCCGGTGTGTGGCCTGGTCATCAAGAGGAAGAGCTACTGGAAGAGACACATGGTGATCCACACCGGCCTGAAGAGTCACCAGTGTCCCCTGTGCCCCTTCCGCTGCGCCCGCAAAGACAATCTCAAGTCCCACATGAAGGTGAGATGGTGGGAGCCTGTGATGACTCCTTTGACCTTTGACCTGTAACCTCGTAGTGTTATCCATCCCCTGAGGTCATAATAGGAGTGGAAGTGCTGCTAATGCTACTAATTGCTGAAAGGGAGGGAGGTGCACGCTCTAGTCAGTCACCTCTAGTGTAGTGGGTAACATGCCTGAAATGATACTGTAGTTGGTAGACTAAAACCAGAAGGGGTTTTAACAAGACCGAGAAGCTCCAGGTGTTGAGGGAATCCTTATTGTTTTACGCTCTTATTTAATCTCTTTTACTCATTTTATTTCAATTATTTATTTGCATAGGGACAGATACAATTAGCCTAAAACATTGACACACGTTGAATGTACAACAGTCAGATGCATTGCTCCATTGTACCTTACGCAAATGTTCAGTGCTTGTCCCCAAGTGAGCATCATTGCTTTGACTGTTGTTGCAGTGACAATGCGCAGGTAGCCCCCCCCCCCCCACTCATCCTATCCCTGTATCCCAGGTCCACCAGCATCAGGACCGGGGCGAGACGTTCCAGTGCGAACTTTGCCCTTTCACCTCCTCGCGACACTTCAGCCTCAAGCTCCACATGCGCTGCCACCAGCACTTCCCCCGCTCCGGGTCTGCCTCCGACGGGGTCAAGGTCAAGGAAGAGGCCACCACGGACACGGAGGGCGAGGGGTCACTCATGGGTGACTACAACCCCGGGGAGTCCCCTCTCCAGTCGGACGCAGGGAACCAGAGCTCCCCTGGAGTCTCCAGCCACCACGTCTTTATAAAAGAAGAGCCCCAGGAGAGGGAGCTGTCGGTGCTTTCGCCCTTCACCCTCTGCAGGGACAGGGAGAGGGAGCGTCCTGGTAGTAGTGGCAACTCCCTGGACCTCTCAATGGGGGGAGTCGGCTTGGGGGTGGGGGTTCGGTCCAGTCCTGGTGGAGGTCCAACGGCGGCGTCCCTCTTCAGCCCGGACATCACCACCAAGACAGCCACCGACCTGCTCATGAAGCTCTCAGGTAACCATGACAACAACACCCATCTAATGGACACCCAATCCAACACCTATTCATCACTGACGAGATTTCACAAAAGGTTTATATAAACGTTAGACTGGTGGTCAACTTTTGATGGCCATTTCAGGACTTTTGAGCATCTTAGCATATTTCTTAGGGTTTCATCATGAATGTTAATGAACTTCAACTCATCCATCCAATAACCCCAACACTCCCTTTGCCTCTCCAATAACCTCATCAACAACAAACATGCTATCGTTAGCTATAATAACACTAGGTATCATATCAGGTTTGTTGAGATGCATTCCACCGTGTTGTGACTGTCAAAGGATCAGTTACTTTGAGACAATGGCTGAAGATTGATGGGGAAAAGTGTGCCCAGGGTTGGGTGGCAAGGTCGGGGTTGAGGCTGCCACTCTAACTCCTAATGCCATTTAATTAAATTGAGATCTCCTGAATGAGGGGATGCGAAGGGAGGAGGGGGGGGGGGGGGAACCCTCGGAACATTAGATTAATTAAAAATGTATGCATAATTCATAATTTGAAATGATTAGCACCCTTAACTTCTGCTCTGTGACCCTGGCTAGGATGCGGCGTGCGATGTGCGTCGTGGAGAGACTGGGCAGGTTTAGTTAACCCCTCCCCCTCCAGTTCGGCTCCGTGCCGGTGCCCCCCGGGTGCCAGTCGCACTTCACTCCCAGACTTCGCAATCAAGCCAGGAAAGTCCCAGAGGAGAGAGAGCCAAGATGGCTTCTTCTCTCACAATGTCAGCCCAGTGTAGTGGCGGACGGTTGGCGGACATCTTAGTTCAAGGGCGGCGTCATTCATGCAGTACCAGAGAGAATGTCACACTTTTTTTAAAAGGAGAGGATAGAAGTGGACTTGAGTGATGATTGAATGAACGATGATGTTTTAATAGAATACTAGTCCTTTTGATTACCGAGGGCTTTCATGATCATCTCTGTAGCGCGGTTGGTAAAAAAGAGAGGGGGGGGGGGGGGGTTGGACCCAAAGCTTTACTCAGATCTTTTGCACTCTTAGCTGGGCCATATAGCAGACAGGGAGGGGAGAGAGGAGGCGAAAGGGATGGGGGAGAGGGGTACAGCTTCTTCTCAGGGGAACCTCGAGACTCTTTCTTTTGACCTCCCTGCCAAGCGCGATTGAGTGTGTACACGCGGCAGCTCATCGCTCCTGATTTACCACTGCTGTCACAGTGCCTGTCTCAATCCCACAAGGGCTGGAAGAGAGAGGGGGCGAGGGGGTGGAGGATGGAGAAAAGGGCTGAAAGGGAGAGGGGGTGGAGGATGGAGAGAAGGGCTGAAAGGGAGAGGGGGTGGAGGATGGAGAGAAGGGCTGTAAGAGAGAGGGAGAGGGGGTGGAGGATGGAGAGAAGGGGTGGGAGAGGGGGGTGGAGGATGGAGAGAGGCTGTAAGAGGGGGTGGAAGATGGAGAGAAGGGGTGTAAGAGAGAGAGGGGGGTGGAGGATGGAGAGAAGGGGTGTGAGAGGGGGTGGATGGAGAGAATGGCTGTAAGGAGGAGGGGGTGGAGGATGGAGAGAATGGGTGTAAGAGAGGGAGAGGGGGTGGAGGATGGAGAAAAGGGGTGTAAGGGAGAGGGGGTGGAGGATGGAGAGAAGAGGTGTAAGAGGGAGGGGGGTGGAGGATGGAGAGAGGCTGTAAGAGAGGGGGGAGAGGGGCTGGAGGATGGAGAGAAGGGGTGTAAGGGAGAGGGGGGTGGAGGATGGAGAGAGGCTGTAAGAGAGGGGGAGAGGGTGTAAGAGAGAGGGGGAGAGGGGCTGGAGGATGGAGAGGGGCTGTAAGAGAGGGGGGAGAGGGGCTGGAGGATGGAGAGAGGCTGTAAGAGAGAGGGGGAGAGGGGCTGGAGGATGGAGAGAGGCTATAAGAGAGAGGGGGAGAGGGGCTGGAGGAAGGGGGTGGATAAAAAGACAGGGAGAGATAAAATAAATAGCTAGATAAAGTGACAGACAGACAGCAAGGGAGAGAGAAGGAGAGGGAGGAAAAAAAGAGTTCCATCTGACTGAGTTCCCCAGGCATAAAGAAGCCAGTGAACTCTTTCTGACCTCTGACCCTGCTTCTCCTCTGGGTGTTACGACCAATCCCCTTTGATTTCTCCCCTGCACGGCAACGCTGACACAACCGACAGCCTACCCAGTGTGATCCTCCACATTCTGATTTGAGAGATGAAAGATGAAAGTCCGCGGAGGTACTTTGAAATGTGTGGATGGTGTCCGGTTAGGACGCTACTCGCAGGACCCCTCAGACGGGTAATAATGGCAGTCCCCGCTGTGACCCCGTTTGGCGGGGACAGCGAGCGTGACCCCGGGCTGGGTGTGAATAATTGGCACGCCGCTGAAGCAGGGGCTTGTGGGAGGAAGTGTCGTTGGTGCTGAGGGTGTCTTATTCATCTCAGAATAGAGAGAAAGAAAGAGAGAAAGCGTTGGATGCAGTGTTTGATGCAGTTGAAGGAGTATCTAAGTGATGTAGTGTGTCTGTGTGTGTTTGCCTGTGTGCGAGTGTGCTTTTGCGTTCACACATTTTATACCCAACCAATATGTCTACGTAATATACTATAAGATATCCAGTCACCTGTTCTCTCATTCAAATACTATTTAAGGTTCATCTGACAACACCTGTCTGGGTGGACAGACACAGAATGTTACAACCCGTTCTCAACGTCTTCTCAGCTCGACCACTAGACATGAACACAGTCGGTCAGCCAGCCAGTCAGCCAGCCAATACCTCTCAAATGTGAACTCTGGTCCATCCTCACTGCTGTCAGCCGTCAGTATCTACACTACACTGTCCAGCCCAGTACACACACTGTCAGCTATTGTTGCTGCCCTCCACTCCACCTGCCTGCCCATTGTCTGTGTGTTTCAGTGCGTCTGTCTATCTTTGTGTCCACCAGCCCCAGTGTGTATGTGCCCCTGTCCGTGTGAGTGTGTGTGTGTGTGCAGCCACCTCTTCCTCCTCTTCTCCTGGAGAAAACAGGAGCCAATTGTTAGTGGGGGAGCAGGCCAGCGTGACAGAGGTGGAAAGCTAATGAAGTTATTTGACGGCCGGCCCGGCCATGGAGCGAGAGGTGAGGTGCATTGGACAAGCGTCTGGCAGAGAGACGGATGAGGCGAGAGGAAGGAAGCGTGGCTGGAGAGGAGAGAGACATAAGTAGAGAGAGGGAAGAGAGGAGAGGGGAGGGAGGAGAGGGAGGAGAGGAGAGGAGGAGAGGAGGAGAGGGAGGAGAGGAGAGGGAGGAGAGGGATGAGAGGAGGAGAGGGATGAGAGGAGGAGAGGGATGAGAGGAGGAGAGGGATGAGAGGAGGAGAGGGAGGAGAGGAGGAGAGGGAGGAGAGGAGAGGAGGAGAGGAGAGGAGGAGAGGGAGGAGAGGAAGGAGAGGAGAGGTAGGAGAGGAGAGGTAGGAGAGGAGAGGTAGGAGAGGAGAGGGAGGGGGAGGAGGGGAAAAGAAACAGCAGGTAGAGGGAGGAGAAAAAGGGACAAAAGTAGAATGAGAAAGCCAGACAGAGAGTCTGAGGTGGAGCGTGAAAAAGAGAGAGGGAGAGCAGTGTCCGGCTGGCTGGCTGGTGGCATGTCAGCAGGCCGTGATAACACAGAGACAGGCTGATAGCACCATCACCCCTGGGCCACAGACAGACAGAGACAGGATGAACCCTAGTGTACTACTACTACTAAACCCGATGGGAAAGCTGCCACTGAACCGCTACATTGGAGGCAGGCAAAGATGGATAGTCACTTCTCGGCCAGAGGCAGTATAACTGCTATACACGACATGAGGCTGCCACGGATCAGATGCCCCCACCGATACATTGGCGGCAGGGATGGTATACATATTCATTCACACAGGCCAGGAAGAAATCTCTACTACACACGGGTGCCCCCGCCTGCTACACTGGCGGCAGAGATGGTATACATATTCTTTCACTCAGACCAGGCCAGCCAGAAAGCTTCTCATCACATCACCCAGAGATGGCTGTTGGTTATTTCCTCAACTCTGACCGATACACCGATTTGCATTTGGGGGAAGGGGGAAGTTGGCGTGCTACAGAGAGTTAAACCGTGTGCATAGTCAAAGTACTGTAATTCGACTTCTGTCATTTTCTTTGGGTGAAATAAAGCTAAGCACAGCGCACCACTATCATGAATGACAGCTTAAACTATGGTGGTTGGTAGTAGTAGTAGTAGTAGTAGCAGTAGCAGTAGTAGCAGTAGTAGTAGTAGTAGTAGTAGTAGTAGTAGTAGTAGTAGTAGTAGTAGTAGTAGTAGTAGTAGTAGTAGTAGTAGTAGTAGTAGTAGTAGTAGTAGTAGTAGTAGTAGTAGTAGTAGTAGTAGTAGTAGTAGTAGTAGTAGTGGATGCAGTAGTACTAGTAGTAGGAGCAGTAGTAGTTGTGGATGCAGTAGTAGTCGTGGATGTAGCAGTAGTAGAAAAGCGTGGCGCAGTTGGTAAGAGCGTGGCGCAGTTGGTAAGAGCGTGGCGCAGTTGGTAAGAGCGTGGCGCTGTTGGTAAGAGCGTGGCGCAGTTGGTAAGAGTGTGGCGCTAGCAATGTCAGTCATGGGTTTGATTGCCGCAGGGAAAAAGCATCTGCTAAATGGAATAGTTACGGTACGCTACACTTGTGCGTTTTTTGTGTTACTCCACTTCCCGACTGGATAAATAAAAACATCCTCAGATTAGGCTACTAAATAATTGAGTGGTCTCCGTAACTCAGATTGGGAGAGTTGAAATACGCTGCTATTTATAGGGCCCAGCAGAAAGGTCACTGGAGTGGAGGGACTTTTGTGTGTGTAAGCACCGCGTCCACGGCGTCTTGAGGGTTGTGTTTGTTCCGGTGGAGTACGGTCAGGGTGGGGGTGTGAAAGTGCAAGTCGTCTGCAATAGAGTTGGCGTGTATGTAGGCCTCGCCAGGGCCACAGTGAAGCCTGCTGTCCCTGTTTGATCCAACATGGCCTGAACACACTCTTAATTAGAGGACGTCCTTCCAGGTGCTGACCAGGTTATACTTAGCCTGTCCGCTGACATCCGACACACACACACACACACACTCCACCACCGAGCCTGCCCGCTGACATCTGACAGTGTGACATTTCCAGCTGGTGGTGCTGCCGCGACCCCTAACCCCTTACGTGAAGGTCACTGTCCCCCCTTTGCAGGCCTCCCACTAGGCCTCATGCACCCCCTCCGCCCCCCTACTACCAGCCAGGCTGGTGGAGGGTACTGTGGTGTGTGTGGCACAGCATGGGCGGTCTAGGTCTAGCAGGTCCACCCACAGGGTGCTTCTGTCAGTGTGGCTCCTGTCCTCTCGTACCTGAGCGCTCTGTCCCCCTCTGTCCCTCCGCCGTGCATCATCATTAATCAGATGGCCGGAGCTGACGCAGATTTATGACACGGGTGGCCCCGCGGCAGGCCTGTGGCGGCCGGAGATGTTAGGTGTGATGGGAGGGTGAGGAGCAGGTGAGCAGGGGAGCTGATCTATGCTGGGGCCGGAGGAAACTGGACAGCCGTCGACCCAAAAGTGATAACCGACCCTAAGGTGTGTGTGTGAGAGGAGAGAGACAGCAGTGAGATATGGAGGAGCGTAAGAGAACCATGGCCACAAAGCATTGAGGCACCGTTGGCCCCTGTGTTTTCTTGGCGGCGATCAGAAGTTGCTCCATGTCTAATTATTAATTATTCATCTAAGGCGGGATTAGATGTGACCCAGTTTCCCTACAAACACACACACACACACACCTAGGTGTATCTACACTCTGTAGATACAATTTAGTATCATCATCTGTGTATTAGCAAGCCTACCTTTGACTGTAGCATGTAGGTCTGTAACTCAATGGCTTTTTGGTGTGTGTGTGTGTGTGAGAGAGAGAGAGAGAAGTAAAGATGTAGAGAAAGAGAACAGGAGGATTTGGTTAGAGATGCCCTGCGGACCTGGACAGAGTGAGAGAGTCAGTCATTAGGTCCTACCATCTGTGCTGGCCCACTGTGCCCCAGGATCCTAGGATTCACTGTTCACTGCTGGTCCAGACCAGGGACTTTCAGCTCTCTCTCGAAATAACAGACCGCTTACGAAACCTACTGTCATCCTCAATCTGATTTGCTCTCTCTCTCTCTCTCTCTCACACAGTGTGTGTGTGTGGTGTGTATGACTATGTTCCTGTGTGGTTTGAGGTACAAAATAAGAAGACAGAAGACTGTAGAATGCAGACACACGACCACGTGCTGTACCATGTGACCAGCGCTATGTTATTGCTGGGTTTATGTGATCAACTGCCACATGGAGAAAACCCCAGTTGAACCCTGCTCTTCTGCCACAGTCCACACTGTATCATTCCACAGATAGTTGAGGATCTCTCACAAACAACCCTCTTCAAACCCTCTATCTATCTTCCCTCTCGTTTCTCTTGACCCTCACCTCTCTCACCAATATGGCTTTTCCCCACCCTATCTCCTTCCCCTCTCTCCTCTTTCATTTGTCCATGTGACCCCTCTCACTCTCACCTTTCCTCCTCTCTATCCTCTATCCTCTAACCTTCTATCTCTCTCTCTCTCTCTCTCTCTCTCTCTCTCTCTCTCTCTCTCTCTCTCTCTCTCTCTGTCTCTCTCTGTCTCTGTCTCTCTCTCTGTCTCTGTCTCTCTCTGTCTCTCTCTCTCTCTGTCTCTGTCTCTCTCTCTGTCTCTCTCTGTCTCTCTCTGTCTCTCTCTCTCTCTCTCTCTCTCTCTCTCTCTGTCTCTCTCTCTGTCTCTCTGTGTAGCGGCCAACCAGAAGGAAGCCCTGAAGGCTCCACAGTCCTTCCATCTGAAGCAGGAACCCCGGACCGAGGAGGAAGAGGTACGAAGGAGCCCCAGGAGCCAGCCCAGCTACTCCTCCTTCTACCAGGAGCATGGCGCGGCGCTGGGGGGCACGGGGCCAGCAGAGGTCACAGCAGACAGTGGGGGCCACAGGGGCCCCCTGAAGGGACGGGAGGGAAGCCCCATGGGGAACAAGAACAGTCTCCTCAGCCAGGACATCAACTTCAAGGTGGCGTCTGAGCTGCTGATGAAGCTGTCAGGTAAGGTAATGGGCTGTGTGGGTGGGTGAGGAGGTAGTGCGTGCGTTCATTCATTGGTGTTTCTCTATATAGGATAGTGCAAGTTGAGATTGGATTGAATTCAAATGAGCTCCACAAACCTTAACTTGACCTATGTACTGACACGGCGTGCAAGTCTTTTTAATCTCTACTCAGTGAGCTAATAAAGAATTCACCCATGTTGATCTGGAGATTGCAGAGAAAGGGTCGTCCTCAATCTATTCTGCTATTGATGGGGTCAACGTTGTACAGTTACAGTGCCTTAAATCAGCCAATAGTAATTCATCAGTGGAGAGGTCAAAGTTGACCCAGGTCACTGCCATATAAGGACATGTGTAAAAGCATTGTATCTTTAGTCTATGACTCACCATAGAAAAGTAAAATGGAAGAGTTGTCAAAGGTGAGGTACAGGTGAAAACCATTGTACTGTGAAATGTTTATCTCTTTCACTGAGACCCAACACTCTATATTTTGGCTCCAAAGCCTTTGTGTTCTCCCATGGCAATATCCAGGTCAAAGTCCTCTCTCGACCCCTCCATTTTCTTTCTCCATCTCTTTATCTTTCTCTCCCTCCTGCGTATTCCTCTCCACTTCCATCTCTCTGTTTTTCTTTCTTTCTCTCTCTTTCCCTCCTGCCTTCTCCTCCAAGTTTTTGGGGTGGAATATGGGTAGAAGGGTCAATTATTTTTCATGTTGTTCAGTCAATATCCTTTTCCCATCCTGTGGTCCCCCGTCCGAAACAAACCAATCGATGGCTGCTGGGTCCATCTCCAACGGTGCGCTACAGTGAATCTCAAACCTGCCCCCCTCTCACCCTCACCCCTCTCTCTGAAAACAGAGATGATGGAACCAAAGAAAGACATAGAAAGAACACCCTGTCCTAAACTGTCTTATAGTTTGACCATGTTTTCTGTTATTACTGCTGCAGTACAGGTTATGTCATACCATACGAGAGCCCCCCCTCACCCTCGACTATATGAAAAAGAACACCCTGTCCTAAACCGTGTGCTAGATTTAGCATGTTTCATGTTATTCGCTGCTCCGTAATTACAGTAGGCAATTACAGCGTGTTATAACGAAGGTATAACCTATCTGCTTGTTTTAGCTTCAGCTGAATGTACGGTCAAGTGTGTGGCACAGATCAAGTGTGTGTGTTGGGCATGTGTTTGTCCACAGTGTGAGAGCTGTGTCTCTCTACGCTAATCAAGTGTCTAATTGGTTCTAGTGTGTCTGTGTGTAGCTTGTAGGTTGTGTGTGCTGTAGGTGTTGTGTTGGTGGTGGGTGGGTGTGTGTGTGATCTCTTGTTTATGTTTAATTCCATGCTCCGAGGGAACAGTACTGTGTGTGTGTGTTTGTGCGTCCGTGTATTTGCTGCTGGGTGTGTGGTGTTCTCTCAGCTCCATCCATCCCTGGCCTCTCATCTCATCCTGTACCAGCGTGTGTTTGATGGACACCTCACACACCAGCTGCCATTGTTCTGTTCTCTGGTTCTCTCTGGGTCGCCCAGTGTTCACAGTGAGTCATAGTCACTGCCTGGGAGCGCTGTTACACTACACTACATTACACTATACACCACACACACACTATACACTACACTACATTAGACTATACACCACACACACACACACTACACTACACGTGTGCAGCTCTGGTGTGTGTGTGTGTGTGTGTGCGTGCTTGACAGAGATGGTGAGTGTGTACGAGAGAGAGAGAGTGAGTGAGTGAGAGAGCGAGGGGAAGAGAGAGGAGGTGGGAAGTCTCTGAGTGATTCCTCCACTGTACTGCTGCTTGTCCTTTGTTCTGTTTCCCCACCTCTGGGCTGACATGCTCACCACACCACCACATCCTCCTTTAGCCTCCGCTAGCCTTCAGAGCCGAAGCCATTAGCCTGATAGCTTGTCAGTGTAGTTAACATTGGCCAGTTAGCCTGTTAGCCTTTGTCATTTAGCAGCATGCGCCTAGAAAAATGAAGGATTCTAGCTTGAATACTTCAAATCTCTTTCATTGTGCTCCTAAATCCCCCCCCCCGGAGCTTAGTAGAGACAGTAGTGCCGTCATCCATCGTCATGACAACAGCAGCGAGGTCATCTAAGGGAGAGCGGGAGTAGGAGAAAAGGTTGTCTGGTGTGATGGCTGTGACAGTGAGTCTGGCCCCTCAGTCGGACGGCCTTGAGGTTAGAGAGAGGAACGGGGGAGGGTCAACTCCGTATGAGTCATCTGCGTCACACGGCCACAAGGTTCCAAGGACGTCTACTCCGTCACCTCTGACCCCTTGCCGAGGTCAACAAGGAGGTCAACTCCGGCGCAGAGAGGCGTGCTGTTGGCTGAAAGAAAGTCACATGGGTGTGATTGAGCACAGATTGAAAAACACTGGAGATCTTACAATAGATAGGGACAATAGATTGGTTAAATCGATTGTTACCAGAGAGGCTCCACCTTAAACCCACTAATATCGAATAGGCTAGATGTAATTCAATTACCAGACTAGTTCATTTTCAGTTGACCAAGGCAACCATCAGGAGAGATAGGAGGACTGTCATCGAAACTGGCCATTGTACTGTAGTGTGTTGCATCACTGCTTTAACTAGGTCACTTCTGTTTTTCGCGCTCTCTCTCTCTCGCTCCTTATCAAATGACGGTGGTGGCGGTAGCGGCCTCTCTCCACATGCTGTTAGCACGGTTAGCGTCTAGGGGCTAATTACAGTAGGGCTAAACAGTCCCCTGCGCTGCTGGCTAACGCCTGCTAGTGCCTGTTAGCAGATGGGTACTGGTATAGAGGGTACAGAAGGACATCAGGGGACCGGGAGGAGGGGGTGGGGGGGGTACAGTGCCCGAAGTGATACTTAGTGTCCCAGGCCGGCAGAGTGTGGTGACGATGTCCCTGCCACCCACTGTCCCTGATTCCATCTCCCCTTCTCACCCTACCATGGGTGTGAAATCACACCCTTCTTCTAGCAGTGAGCCTATTTCCGTCCCAATATAACCCCCTCCGTTTCGTCTTCCGTCGCCCCCAACGCCGAAGGTCATTACCTTGCTAATTAAGACGAGTGTACCTGACATGGCGTCCCAGTTGGGGGTGTGTGGTTAAAGTGATGTGGGCTGTAGTAGAACCTGAAGGCGTCTTGTCAAAGAGATTGGTCTGAGAGTTGGACTAGAGGATACACCCTCTCACACACACATACAGTGGGGAAAAAAAGTATTTAGTCAGCCACCAATTGTGCAAGTTCTCCCACTTAAAAAGATGAGAGAGGCCTGTAATTGTCATCATAGGTACAAGTCAACTATGACAGACAAAATTAGAAGAAAAAATCCAGAAAATCACATTGTAGGATTTTTATGAATTTATTTGCAAATTATGGTGGAAAATAAGTATTTGGTCAATAACAAAAGTTTCTCAATACTTTGTTATATACCCTTTGTTGGCAATGACACAGGTCAAACGTTTTCTGTAAGTCTTCACAAGGTTTTCACACACTGTTGCTGGTATTTTGGCCCATTCCTCCATGCAGATCTTTCCTAGAGCAGTGATGTTTTGGGGCTGTCGCTGGGCAACATGGACTTTCAACTCCCTCCAAAGATTTTATATGGGGTTGAGATCTGGAGACTGGCTAGGCCACTCCAGGACCTTGAAATGCTTCTTACAAAGCCACTCCTTCGTTGCCCGGTCGGTGTGTTTGGGATCATTGTCATGCTGAAAGACCCAGCCACGTTTCATCTTCAATGCCCTTGCTGATGGAAGGAGGTTTTCACTCAAAATCTCACGATGCATGGCCCCATTCATTCTTTCCTTTACACGGATCAGTTCTATTTTGGTTTCATCTGACAATATGACATTCTCCCAATCCTCTTCTGGATCATCCAAATGCACTCTAGCAAACCTCAGACAGGCCTGGACATGTACTGGCTTAAGCAGGGGGACACGTCTGGCACTGCAGGATTTGAGTCCCTGGCGGCGTAGTGTGTTACTGATGGTAGGCTTTGTTACTTTGGTCCCAGCTCTCTGCAGGTCATTCACTAGGTCCCCCCGTGTGGTTCTGGGATTTTTGCTCACCGTTCTTGTGATCATTTTGACCCCACGGGGTGAGATCTTGCGTGGAGCCCCAGATCGAGGGAGATTATCAGTGGTCTTGTATGTCTTCCATTTCCTAATAATTGCTCCCACAGTTGATTTCTTCAAACCAAGCTGCTTACCTATTGCAGATTCAGTCTTCCCAGCCTGGTGCAGGTCTACAATTTGGTGCCATTAATACAGGTAACGAGTGGAGGACAGAGGAGCCTCTTAAAGAAGAAGTTACAGGTCTGTGAGAGCCAGAAATCTTGCTTGTTTGTAGGTGACCAAATACTTATTTTCCGCCATAATCTGCAAATAAATTCATTAAAAATCATACAATGTGATTTTCTGGAGAAACATTTTTTTGTCTGTCATAGTTGACGTGTACCTATGATGAAAATTACAGGCCACTCTCATCTTTTTAAGTGGGAGAACTTGCACAATAGGTGGCTGACTAAATACTTTTTTCCCCCACAGATCAGAATATTTAAAAGATTGTGGCATATCAAGAAGCTGATTTAAACAGCATGATCATTACACAGGTGCACCTTGTGCTGGGGACAATAAAAGGCCACTCCTAAATATATATTTTTCACATAACACAATGCCATAGATGTCTCAAGTTGAGGGCGCATGCAATTGGCATGCTGACTGTAGGAATGTCCACCAGAGCTGTTGCCAGAGAATTGAATGCCCAGAGCAAGGCAAGAGCAGAGTGGTCGTTTTAGAGAATTTGGCAGTACGTCCAACCGGCCTCCCAACCGCAGACCACGCCAGCCCAGGACTTCCACATCCGGCTGCTTCACCATCGTCTTAGACCAGCCACCCAGACAGCTGATGAAACTGAGGAGTATTACTGTCTATAATAAACCCCTTTTGTGGGGAAAAACACATTCTGATTGGCTGGGCCTGGCTCCCCAGTGGGTGGGCCTATGCCCTCCCAGGCTTATTAATTTATTTCAATTGACTGATTTCCTTAAATGAACTGTGACTCAGTAAAATCGTTGAAATTGTTGCATGTTGCATTTATATTTTTGTTCAGTATATCCTGATGCTAAGCCTATTCCACTCTGCCTCAGTGCCCTGGCCTTGCCCTCTCTCTGCCCACCTCCCTTCCTGGTACATCTAGTCTTACAGTGGCAGTGATATCTTTAGGCACTCATCCCCTTAGGGACTATTGGGTCTTTGAACCCCCCCCCCCCCCTCTGTCTCTCTCTCTCTCTATATCTGTCTCTGTGTGTGTGTGTGTAACAAACACACCACTCTCCCTTGGTCTCAGTGCAAGCGTTGCATCACAATTGTACTGAATTATTGAACGCTACAGTACCAGCAGATCTGGGAACAGATGTAGCAGCAGTATCACCCCTCCCGCTCCAGGCTGAATAAGAGGTAACTGGTCTAAGATCAGTCTCTGTCTGCTGCAGGCTAGGCTGCTGCTGCTGTTTCTCTCCCCAGCTGACACATTGTCTTCCACCACTGCAGCCTTTTGAAGCAGCTGAACTCTTCACCCCTTTCTGAGCAGGTCGCCCAGAGAGGGAGAGCAAGGGGATGAGAAAAGAGAGAGAGGAGAGGATGTAATTTTATGACTCCTCCTCGTCTTATCCATCTCCTTCTCTCACTCACTCATCTTTCTCTCTCTCTCTCTCTCTCCCTCAGGGTCTTCCTCTCCCTGGCACTCTCCTCCTTTTTTTATCCTTTACTCGCATCCTCTCTTCCTCCCTCACTGCATCCATGTGTCTCTCCCAGCTCATCTCTGTATTTCCCCCTCTGTCGATGCATCAAAGGTATACCTTGCAGTATGATAAGATAGCTTTGCATGTGTTGAATCAGTAATGGCGTGGTATGGCTGTCTGGCTGTTAGCTATAGGGCTTTACTGCTAGCCAGAGTTGTCCTCTCCTCACCTATATACACGCACACAGTCAGACTGTCTGTACATTCTGATTGGAGCAGACACCGAAGGTCAAAGGTGAACAGCAAAACAGAGCAGCCCACAAACCCCAGTCACTTCCATTGTCAGGTGAAAACAAACATATATTTGTCAGATTAAATACGACATGTACAGCGTATGTTTACGTTGGTGTATGTTAATATAACCTGATATTGAGAGAAGATTACAGTATACTAGATAGCATATGACTCTCTAAAGATACAGAATATATTATCATGTAGCCTAAACACAATCCACACAATGTCAACATAATATACAGTGAGGGAAATCCCCTGCTGATTTTGTACGTTTGCCCACTGACAAATAAATGATCAGTCTATCATTTTAATGGTAGGTTTATTTGAACAGTGAGAGACAGAATAACAACAAATCCAGAAAAACGCATGTAAAAAATGTTATAAATTGATTTGCATTTTAATGAGGGAAATAAGTATTTGACCCCTTCTCAATCAGAAAGATTTCTGGCTCCCAGGTGTCTTTTATACAGGTAACGAGCTGAGATTAGGAGCACACTCTTAAAGGGAGTGCTCCTAATCTCAGTTTGTTACCTGTATAAAAGACACCTGTCCACAGAAGCAATCAATCAATCAGATTCCAAACTCTCCACCATGGCCAAGACCAAAGAGCTCTCCAAGGATGTCAGGGACAAGATTGTAGACCTACACAAGGCTGGAATGGGCTACAAGACCGTCGCCAAGCAGCTTGGTGAGGAGGTGACAACTGTTGGTGCGATTATTCGCAAATGGTAGAAACACAAAAGAACTGTCAATCTCCCTCGGCATGGGGCTCCATGCAAGATCTCACCTTGTGGAGTTGCAATGATCATGAGAACGGTGAGGAATCAGCCCAGAACTACACGGGAGGATTTTGTCAATGATCTCAAGGCAGCTGGGACCATAGTCACCAAGAAAACAATTGGTAACACACTACGCCGTGAAGGACTGAAATCCTGCAGCACCCGCAAGGTCCCCCTGCTCAAGAAAGCACATATACAAGGCCGTCTGAAGTTTGCCAATGAACATCTGAATGATTCCGAGGAGAACTGGGTGAAAGTGTTGTGGTCAGATGAGACCAAAATGGAGCTCTTTGGCATCAATTCAACTCGCCGTGTTTGGAGGAAGAGGAATGCTGCCTATGACCCCAAGAACACCATACCCACTGTCAAAACTGGAGGTGGAAACATTATGCTTTGGGGGTGTTTTTCTGCTAAGGGGACAGGACAACTTCACCGCATCAAAGGGACGATGGACGGGGCCATGTACCGTCAAATCTTGGGTGAGAACCTCCTTCCCTCAGCCAGGGCATTGAAAATGGGTCGTGGATGGGTATTCCAGCATGACAATGACCCAAAACACACAGCCAAGGCAACAAAGGAGTGGCTCAAGAAGAAGCACATTAAGGTCCTGGAGTGGCCTAGCCAGTCTCCAGACCTTAATCCCATAGAAAATCTGTGGAGAGAGCTAAAGGTTCGAGTTGCCAAACGTCAGCCTCGAAACCTTAATGACTTGGAGAAGATCTGCAAAGAGGAGTGGGACAAAATCCCTCCTGAGATGTGTGCAAACCTGGTGGCCAACTACAAGAAACGTCTGACCTCTGTGATTGCCAACAAGGGTTTTGCCACCAAGGACTAAGTAATGTTTTGCAGAGGGGTCAAATACTTATTTCCCTCATTAAAATGCAAATCAATTAATAACATTTTTGACATGCGTTTTTCTGGATTTTTGTTGTTGTTATTCTGTCTCTCACTGTTCAAATAAACCTACCATTAAAATTATAGACTGATCATGTCTTTGTCAGTGGGCAAATGTACAAAATCAGCAGGGGATCAAATACTTTTTTCCCTCACTGTATATTGGACTATGTATAGCCTACCTATCATACATTGCGCGAATAAGGTATATGACAAAGAAGGCATTGTCAAGTAAATGTGATATCTATACATTTAGACCAGGGCTCTCCAACCCTGTTCCTGGAGAGCTACCGTCCTGTAGGTTTTCTCTCCAACCTTAATCTAGCCCACCTGATTCTAATAATTAGCTGGTTGATAAGCTGAATCAGGTTAGTTACAACTGGGGTTGGAGCAAAAACCTACAGGAGGGTAGCTCTCCAGGAACAGGGTTGGAAAGCCCTGCATTAGACCATACATAGCCTACATGTGTACATTGAGAGCATTACAGTATATGGTACCATACGAAACCATATATGATCAGTCAGAGGTGTGCAAGTGTGAGACTCTACACTACACTACAGAGGTAGTGGGAGTTATGAGGTCACAACCCCTCTACTTGCTGGGAGAAGTGAACTGGTTTAATGTTGCACCTTACCTGCACTAGAGGGGATGAGACACACACACACACACACACACACACACACACACACACACACACTCAGGAGCAGGATTCTGCTTTTTATGGCACCAGAACATAATGTCATAACCCCGGACATACAGCGCTGTGTGTGTGTGTGTTTTTATTGCGCTAGATAGGCAAGTGAAGGCCATGCAATTTGACACAAAATATACCACTTAGACCCCCCGACATTGATGTGTTTTCACTGCAGAGTGTGTTTATCTACTTTCTGAGTGTGTGTGATCATCTGACCGCTCTATGAATCTCTGCTGTGACGCAAGCCTGCTTATCCCAGCTCTGTGTGTGTGTGGGGCTCAGCAGTCCTCTCAGCCCCTGATGGCAGGGATGGTGAACCCCAGGCGGGAGCGTACGTGAGACTGCCTGTCCCTTGGTTGACCCCGGCCTTGCAGCGCTCTCTTCCCCCCTCCACCCCTCCCTCGCCCTCCACCACTCCCTAGTCCTCCTCCACGACCGCTCTGCTCTTGCCTGGCTCTGGGCACCTGATTAAGGGATTAGTCAGCCGATGGGTGTCAGTTGTGTCTCCACACGGGGGGGGGGGGGGGGGTGTTGGCTAGACTACCACCACCCCCGAAACCTGGGTCCGGAAAGAGAACGCACTCAGGTGGACGCGCTCACATACATAATGTACACACACAGGCACGCTGGGCCGATCGCACACACACTACACACACACACTGGTGCGCTAGCATGCACCTGGGTAAGCATTTCACTGTTGGTCCACACCTGTTGTTTACGAAGCATGTGGCAAATAAGATTTGATTTGATGCGCGCACACACACACACACACGCACACTGGCGCGCTGACACACACTTGAAACTCAGACTGTAAACACCACTCAGGCGCGCACATCGCCACATACACACAATGTAGGTCTGGTTCAGACAACGGTGGCTCACTCCAGCCCCGCCCCTCCCAGGCTCAGCCATCCAGGAGAGAGGAGAGGAGAGGTCACAGAGAGGGCAGGGTCATCACTGGGTTACTACTGCCTCGCTGCCTCTCCTCTCCCTTCCCTGCCTCTCTCCATCTATCTCTCTCGTTCTGTCTCTCTCTCCATCGCTCTCTCTCTCTCTCCTATACTGCTGACCTCAGCCTTCCCTCTCACCCCTCCCTCCCGTTCCCTCCCCCCTCTCCCTCTCCCTCTCTCTCTCTCTCTCTCTCTCTCTCTCTCTCTCTCTCTCTCTCTCTTCCCACCCCTCCCCCCTCGCTACTGGCCAAATTTCATATATCCATAATCACCATGAGTGGCCGTGTCAGCATGGCTGGAGCTCCCTGCTGCTCCTCACCCCACACACACACACATTTGCTTACACACACACACACACACACACACACACTTGCTTACACACACACACACACACACACACACACACACACCCTGGACGAGCCAGTCAGGATCTGTTACCTCTGAGATCCTGATGCCATCTACCACCCGGCCGCCGGGACTATTTTTAGCGTCTGCTATTTGGTTAACCTCTTGAACACTGTCTGATAACCAGAGCGATGGGGGGTTTGGGGGGAGTTTACGGGAAGGTTTTTCCTCCGTTAGGGATTCTCTAACCAACGTAGTTGTTTTGTTTCAACACCAATTTTTCTAATCTCCCAAGAGATGTCCTGGTTTACGAAAAACTAAATATGAAAAGACAACGAACGCTGTTGAATCAGAAGTGTTCTCATCTTTCGTTTCTGATGGCAGCTGAAGCAAAATGTTGTAAAGGTTTTCAAGGAAGTGTTTGAGTTCAGAACATCATAGCACCCACCCCCCTCCCTCCATTCAAAATGCCCATAGGGCTGTAATGAGGTTACTGTAGTACTGTTTCATATTTAATGGTGGTAGCATCTTTTCTGTTTTGTGTGCTTTACTGAGCCACACACACACCACACTCTATCCCCTTTCCTGTATGTTGTGTGCTTCTGTGACCCACACACACACACACACACACACACACACACATACATACATACATACATACATACACTACCGTTCAAATGTTTGGGGTCACTTAGAAATGTCCTTGTTTTCGAAAGAAAAGCAATTTTGTTGTCCATTAAAATAACATCAAATTGATCGGAAATACAGTGTAGACATTGTTAATGTTATAAATGGCTATTGTAGCTGGAAACGGATGATTTTTAATGGAATATCTACATAGGCGTACAGAGGCCCATTATCAGCAACCATCAGTCCTGTGTTCCAATGGCACGTTGTGTTTGCTAATCCAAGTTTATCATTTTAAAAGGCTAATTGATCATTAGAAAACCCTTTTGCAATTATGTTAGCACAGCTGAAAACTGTTGTGCTGATTTTAAAGAAGCAATAAAACGGGTATTCTTGAGACTAGTTGAGTATCTGGAGCATCAGCAATTGTGGGTTTGATTACAGGATCAAAATGTCCAGAAACAAAGAACTTTCATCTGAAACTCATTAGTCTATTCTTGTTCTGAGAAATGAAGGCTATTCCATGCGAGAAATTGCCAAGAAACTGAAGATCTTGTACAACGCTGTGTACTACTCCCTTCACAGAACAGTGCAAACTGGCTCTAACCAGAATAGAAAGAGGAGTGGGAGGCCCCGGTGCACAACTGAGCAAGAGGACAAATACATTAGTGTCTAGTTTGAGAAACAGACGTCTCACAGGTCCTCAACTGGCAGCTTCATTAAATAGTACCCGCAAAACACCAGTCTCAACATCGACAGTGAAGAGGCGACTCCGGGATGCTGACCTTCTAGGCAGAGTTGCAAAGAAAAAGCCATATCTCAGACTGGCCAATAAAAAGAAAAGATTAAGATGGGCAAAAGAACACAGACGCTGGACAGAGGAAGATTGGATAAAAGGGTTATGGACAGACGAATCGAAGTTTGAGGTGTTCGGATCACAAAGAAGAACATTTGTGAGACGCAGACCAAATGAAAAGATGTTGGAGGAGTGCTTGATGTAATGTGATGGTCTGGGGGTGATTTGGTGGTGGTAAAGTGGGAGATTTGTACAGGGTAAAAGGGATCTTGAAGAAGGAAGGCTATCACTCCATTTTGCAACGCCATGCCATACCCTGTGGACAGCGCTTAATTGGAGCCAATTTCCTCCTACAACAGGACAATGACCCAAAGCACAGCTCCAAACTATGCAATAACTATTTAGGGAAGAAGTGTGTGTGTGTATATATATGTGTGTGTGTGTGTGTATATATATATATATATATATGTATGTATGTATGTGTGTGTGTGTGTGTGTGTGTGTGTGTGTGTGTGTGTGTGTGTGTGTGTGTGTGTGTGTGTGTGTGTGTGTGTGTGTATGTGTGTGTGTATATATGTATATATATATGTGTGTGTATATATGTATATATATATGTGTGTGTATATATGTATATATATATGTGTGTGTATATATATATGTATATATATATATACTGCTCAAAAACACTAAAATAACACTAAAACACTAAAATAACACATCCTAGATCTGAATGAATGAAATAATCTTATGAAATACTTTTTTCTTTACATAGTTGAATGTGCTGACAACAAAATCACACAAAAATGATCAATGGAAATCAAAATTAAAGTGGAAAACCACACTACAGGCTGATCCAACTTTGATGTAATGTCCTTAAAACAAGTCAAAATGAGGCTCAGTAGTGTGTGTGGCCTCCACGTGCCTGTATGACCTCCCTACAATGCCTGGGCATGCTCCTGATGAGGTGGCAGATGGTCTCCTGAGGGATCTCCTCCCAGACCTGGACTAAAGCATCCGCCAACTCCTGGACAGTCTGTGGTGCAACGTGGCGTTGGTGGATGGAGCGAGACATGATGTCCCAGATGTGCTCAATTGGATTCAGGTCTGGGGAACGGGCGGGCCAGTCCATAGCATCAATGCCTTCCTCTTGCAGGAACTGCTGACACACTCCAGCCACATGAGGTCTAGCATTGTCTTGCATTAGGAGGAACCCAGGGCCAACCGCACCAGCATATGGTCTCACAAGGGGTCTGAGGATCTCATCTCGGAACCTAATGGCAGTCAGGCTACCTCATGGAGGGCTGTGCGACCCCCCCCCCCCAAAGAAATGCCACCCCCACACCATGACTGACCCACCGCGAAACCGGTCATGCTGGAGGATGTTGCAGGCAGCAGAACGTTCTCCACGGCGTCTACAGACTCTGTCACGTCTGTCACATGCTCAGTGTGAACCTGCTTTCATCTGTGAAGAGCACAGGGCGCCAGTGGCGAATTTGCCAATCTTGGTGTTCTCTGGCAAATGCCAAACGTCCTGCACGGTGTTGGGCTGTAAGCACAACCCCCACCTGTGGACGTCGGGCCCTCATACCACCCTCATGGAGTCTGTTTCTGACCGTTTGAGCAGACACATGCACATTTGTGGCCTGCTGGAGGTCATTTTGCAGGGCTCTGGCAGTGCTTCTCCTGCTCCTCCTTGCACAAAGGCGGAGGTAGCAGTCCTGCTGCTGGGTTGTTGCCCTCCTACGGCCTCCTCCACGTCTCCTGATGTACTGGCCTGTCTCCTGGTAGCGCCTCCATGCTCTGGACACTACGCTGACAGACACAGCAAACCTTCTTGCCACAGCTCGCATTGATGTGCCATCCTGGATGAGCTGCACTACCTGAGCCACTTGTGTGGGTTGTAGACTCCGTCTCATGCTACCACTAGAGTGAAAGCACCGCCAGCATTCAAAAGTGACCAAAACATCAGCCAGGAAGCATATGAACTGAGAAGTGGTCTGTGGTCACCACCTGCAAAACCAGTCCTTTATTGGGGGTGTCTTGCTAATTGCCTATAATTTCCACCTGTTGTCTATTCCATTTGCACAACAGCATGTGAAATGTATTGTCAATCAGCGTTGCTTCCTAAGTGGACAGTTTGATTTCACAGAAGTGTGATTGACTTGGAGTGACATTGTGTTGTTTAAGTGTTCCCTTTATTTTTTTGAGCAGTATATATACATACATACACACACACACTCTCTCACTCACTCACACACACACACACACACACACACACACACACACACACACACACACAGCAGTGAACCTGTACTAGCTGCCTAGCTTCCTGAGCGAGTGTGTGGTGATGCCCTCTAGCCCTACATAATCACACAACTAGACAATATCCACTCGGGAACGGAGCGCTTTAGGGGTTGAATGGATGTTACTGCCCAGGTTTTTATTACATGGTTTCATTAACATTTTTGGAATTCCAAACATTTTCATTTGAATTCAGACCCATATTATTTCGAAGAGGTTGAGTGAGGACATTCCGGAGTTTAGAGTGCTTGTGATGGATGAAGATTGAAGTATGAGTGGAATGAGAGATCTTGTCTGTGTCTGATTTAAATGTACAGAATGTCCTCAGGGTATGTTCAAGGCATTAACAAGGTTTTTTTAAAGGTTATTTCTCTTTGAACATCAATGAGGTAATATGAAGTCTATGTAGGGTTTGTATGATAAATTACGTAAATGTAAATAAATAAACTTAGCTAGCTATATTTTGAGAATGAGACACACATCCATGAATCATCTGTAAAATGCAGAGATTAGGACATTACCGGGAATCAAATCCACTTACTAGTCATCTTTGAGGAAAGCCAGTAGAGTTGTATGCAGTATAAATATATTATAAATCTTTTGGCTAAAACAGAACTGGCTTTTCTCAAACTATAAGGCAAATGACTTCCCTCCCTAATATATACACTAAATTTACAAAACATTAAGGACACCTGCTCTTTCCATGACATAGACTGACCAGGTGAATCCAGGTAAAAGCTATGATCCCTTATTCCCGTGTGTATCGAGAATGGTCCACCACCAAAGGACATCCTGCCAACTTGACACAACTGTGGAAAACATTGGAGTCAACATGGGCCAGCATCCCTGTGGAACACTTTCATCACCTTGTAGAGTCCATGCCCCAACGAATTGAGGCTGTTCTGAGGGCAAAGGGGGGGTGCAACTCAATATTAGGAAGGTGTTCCTAATGTTTGGTATACTCAGTGTAGCTAGGAGTTGTCACAGGAACGCATAGATTCAACCCTGTTACTCACTGTCCTCTCATCCAATCCCCTCCCCCAGAGAGCAACAAGGACGCTGCCCACTACCAGAAGGTGACGGTGAAGGCAGAGCCTATGGAGGTGGACCCGCCCAGCGACCCGGCACCGCCCCCTTCTCACCTGCTGGCCTTCAGCACTTTACGTGCATGTGAGAAGAGTGAGCCAATGGCGTTGTCCCGCCCCCAGAAGCAAGACCTCTTCTCCCAGGACATATCGGTCAAAATGGCCTCCGAGCTCCTCTTCCAACTATCAGGTGCGCAATGTTCTCTATGATACATACACACAACAGCTCTAATACACACATACGACACACACAATCTCTCAAACATACACACACATGTACACACACACACACGACACACACCTCCCTGACTACATTCACACACACCTCTCTGTGGCACCTTGGTGTCAACTTTGAAACATGGTGTGATAGTTAGCCATAAAATCTCTGTTTCTCTTCCATCCTCTGGAGGCTCTGCGGTTAGGGGACACTATATATTACCTGTAATGTGCTCTGTAGGTTTTATACACACTTCTTCTCTACTTGGCCGTGACCATGACATTGAGACGGCAGACAGCTGTTTGTATTGCCTGATGACAGAGCCCTGAAGTGGAGCCTGCGTCCCCCAAGAGGGGGTTGTGGGGGGGGGGGGGGGGGGTGCAGGAGACTCAGGCTATGCTGTCCAGCTCTAGACCCCCAGTTCTGATTGCTACGCCTAAATGCCTTATACAGTAGCACCTCGGAAATTGTGACAAAAAAACACAGACCGATACGCACTCAAGCCCCCATAGGGAGCAGTGTCTGCAAAGTGCCTGTCTTCCCCCACATCCCTCCCTCCTCTCCTCCTTCTCTCTCTCCCTCCTTCTCTCTCTCTTCCTCGACTCCTTTTCAAACATGCCGGCTCAAGCACACTTGGCTGCACACACTAGCCCCCCTCCGCCCCTCTCTCAATCCCCATCCCCCCCCCCCTTACATTTCTCCCCGTGCGGCATCGTCATGGCAACGCGGAGAGACCTCTGTCCTTGGCGAGCGGTGTGGCGGAGTGGGGTGTTAGGGAGAGGAGGGGGTGGGTGGGGGGGGGGCGACTAGAGCAGTGCCACCCAGGGAGCAAGAGGCTGCTATGATGAGGTCATCACTAGTAGGCTGCTGAAGCCGAGGGACAATCAAACACCTTCCCTGGGTTTTATTACTCTGACCATAGAATTAGGAATTAGAATACTTTAATGGACATGAAAGGTCTTATGACAGCATAAAAGGTCAGCCATTTTGGTCATGGAGTTGGTCAACCAGTGTGCTGTGATGATAAGATATTGTGTAAAACAATAATTTTGTAGATTATCTGCACAGTGTTTGTTAGCCAGTTTAACAGGAATGATTCCAATCATTTTTCAAACTAACTGCCAATATGCCAACATTCCATACAAACAATGCCGTCAATCCACTGGCTGAAATCAGTTGACGATAGGACAAGTTGTAAATGCAACAAGTACTGATATTGTATCCAAGAAAACAAACATTGAGACATTTATGGTCTGTAAGTCGCTCTGGATAAGAGCGCTGCTAAATGACTAAAATGTAAATGTTTACATATATTTCATAGGCTATTTATACAGTCTAAAACCTGAACAAACGTTATAATTATATGACAATGTTTTAGGCTAAAATTCATTATTTAACACATTTTCTGATATCACATGCCTTACTTATGCAGAAACATTTAAGTAAAAGCAGTAATTGCATCAGCTATGCCTCTACTGCCATTAATTCCATCTAGACTGGTTTGGATTTCTCCCTGACCACAATGGCTGCCATTTTTATACCATTCTGGAACTTTGAGGGTTTATGACATAGCCCCTCTAGTAATTGAATATGATCTCTTTGACTTTGACCACTTAAAACAGTATATGCCAAGGCAGCGGGACAACCATGCAACTTCCCTGGGTTTTAATACAGTATGTTACTATGACCACAGTGCTACTATACGCTACAATCTGGGATTCGTCTTTCAGCAAAATGGTTAGGGAAATGTTACCCCTCTCAAATTCATAGATGGCGCTCTAAATGCATGGACTGACCATTGAACAGATTCCCAGATCCCAGATTGCACCTTTAAATCAGTATCAGACCAAAACTGACCACTAGGTCACATTGAATAATCAATATGCCCTGAAGAACCGCTTCGTGGTTCGATCATAACCACAAAAGGCTTGTTAATGATTTCTCATTGTTGTTAATGACCCTCTTTGATGTTGTGATGTTTTTTGTGTTGCAGAAAAAGTCAGCAAAGCCAACGACCACAAAGACAGCAACATGGTGGGCATAAGCAGGTAAGACAACAGAAATATGTTGTATTGTCACATACACCGGGTAGGTGCAGTGAAATGTGTTGTTTTACAGGGTCAGCCATAGTAGTACGGCGCCCCTGGAGCAAATTAGGGTTAAGTGCCTTGCTCAAGGATACATCGGCCGATTTTTCACCTTGTCGGCTCGGGTATTCGAACCAGCGACCATTCGACATGATGAATATAGTGGCTTCTTTTCCACTTAGCTGCTATTTGTACAGTTAGTCTTTTTTGGTATACGGCTTCTGGTTTATCATCGAGATTGGGAGGCCTGGAACTCTGCAACTTTATAAAAGAAATGCTTGATATCATATTGATTGCCTATTGATATCATATTTTACCATAAGCATTTGTTTGTTTGTTAGTTAGTGACCTGTTCTGGCATGATACTGCTCTGTGTGTTCTCTGACTGTTTCCATCTGTGGTTGTGTCCGCTCCTAGCCCCTTCCTGGACGAACGCTTCAGACAATCACCCTTCAGCCAGCGCTCCAAGTCCTCCTCCCCCGCAGAGGCCAGCTCCTCTGCTAGGACAGCCCTCCACGGTGAGACACACACACACACACACATACAGATAGACAGACACATACACACTTACTGTCAGATAGCTAGACAGACAGATGCAATTCAGTGGGCAGACTTCTATAGTGAGCCACACACTCATAATGTACACATGCCAGAAGGTTGGCCCTCACAGCTGAGTACAGTAACCTCCCACCCTCCTCAGCCACATTTCCACCTCCCCAGGCCTTTCCTCACTCTCTCACACATCTACCCAGCCACAAGGCCTCAACTCTGGCCAACCCTCTCTGCTCCACCCCTCTTCCTCCACCCCTCTTCCTCCATCCCTCCACCTCCAGAGCCTCCACCTCCCGTCTCACTCACACATCTACCCAGCCTTGGGGCTCCCTGCCCTGCCATTCTCTCCCCTCCCCTGGCCCTGGAATGGGGATGCTCCGCGGCTCTGTGGCTGTCCCTGTGGTGCTTGCGGCAGGCAGGCAGAGATACAGAGGGTAATTAGCCTGTGCCAGCCTCACCCGTCTCTCCCTCCACCACCATCCACCAGTTAATTAAAATCAGATTGGCTCCTATGTGTCAAGGGTGTCCTGATAGTTAATTCGCCCAAATGACTGTCTCCCTTCCCTGGGTGCAACGTGCAGACCCTTGCCTTCGCTCTTTCTCTCTCGTTTATCGCTCTCTTGCCTTTTCTCTCTCTCTCTCTCTCTCTTCCCAATGCCCAGTTCTTTCTCTTGTCTCCTTCGATCCCCCCTTTCATATCTCTCTCAACCATCTTTTCTCTGCTTTCGCTTGCACTCTTCTCTTTTCCTGCTCCCTCTATCCCCTTCCTCCCTCCCTCCTTCTCTCCATACCTCCCTCTCTACCCCTCTCTCTCTCTCCCTCTGCCCAGCTGCAGCTGTCCTAGGGGTGCAGTCAGTCACACAGCTGTGTTCTGTGCTATGGGTAGTGACCCAGTGCTCCCATTAACCCAGTTTCCCAGTATCTCTCCAACACCACTCATTATCCAGACAGTTACTCTGAGAATCCCCTTTAGGACAATTCAAACAGTTGCATGGTTGGATTTCATAATGAGTGGTGCGTACTACCACTTTGCCCATACATTTCCACATTGATGAAAATGTGTCCATCTCTGTGTGGCGGTAATTATGGCTGTTTACAGCAAGTGTGTGTGTGTGGTGACGGTGGCGGCTGTCCTTCCTCTCCCCCTGCCCCGGGTCAAGCTCCAGCCAGCCTTGCGGAGGCTGTGCATCCCTCTCTCCCTCTTTCTCTAGCTCTAATAACACTAATTAAACCATTAACCACTTCAAGGCCCACGCCGGCCCTCTAATTGCCCGAATATCAGAGCTCTGGCTGGGGTTGCTGGGTCACCGTGACCCAAGGATGGCCCCTCGGCCCTGTCCATGGGCTCCAGTCACCCTGGATGACCCCCGCCCGACCCTGCCTCGCCCAGCCGCTCACCTCCTCAGGACAGCTAATGTGATTATGTGGTCTGAGGAGATGAGATACAAGCCCTTTAAGGATTTCTGTGCCCATTCAGTACTGAGAGGAAGAGTAAGGGAGAAGCCAATCTGAGACCGGCGTGGTGGGGCATCACCATGGTGAAGCCTGTCAAGTGAGACTGGTGAATCTTGGTGAATCTTTGATAGAGCTCAGAGTATCACTACTCAAGGGGTCACTGATTCAAGGGGTCAAGTACTCATGGGGGTCATACTGATAAGTGTACTAATAAGTACACTCACACACACCTACAGTCATACACACACACATAAACCAACACACACACACACCCTCCCCTCTACTCTGCCTTAAACCTGTCTCCACCAAGGCATGGTGCGTGTGCCACCTCACATGCAGGGACACACACTCACACACACACACACACACACACACACACACACACACACACACACACACACACACACACACACACACACTGGTCAGCTAGGCGTCGCACTCCCACTGGTATGTCAGGTTGTGAGTCAGAGAGAACGGCAGGTCCAGGGGCCCTTATGAGGAGTGACTCAGTCCCTACAGTAGGACGACAACTAAGGAATCTATTACTAGTGGTATTATTACTGTATAGCCACTTTACTGATATTGTAGAATACCATCAGGGCACAGGCTTGTGGAGGGAAAATATTTAGTTTAGCTTTGTGTGGATGAGGGTGTGCATTGACGTGAGGGGTTTTATGATGGTGTGTACTGCTCATTCACTGAGAGATTCCCACAGTTCACTCCAGG
>NW_028159148.1:0-54771 GCF_964263955.1 Coregonus lavaretus
CCAGCCCAGCCTCTACCCCAACCCAGACTCTATCTCAACCCAGCCCAGCCTCTACCCCAAACCAGCCCAGCCTCTACCCCAACCCAGACTCTACCCCAACCCAGCCAAGGCTCTACTCCAACCCAGGCTCTACCCCAACCCCAGCCCAGCCTCTAACCCAGCCCCAACACAACCCATCCTCTACCCCAGCCTCCACCCCACCTCTACCCCAGCCCCAGCCTCTACCTCAGCCCCAGCCTCTACCCCAGCCTCCACCCCACCTCTACCCCAGCCCCAGTCTCTACCCCAGCCTCCACCCCACCTCTACCCCAGCCCCAGACTCTACCCCAGCCCCAGTCTCTACCTCAGCCCCAGGCTCTACCCCAGCCTCCACCCCACCTCTACCCCAGCCCCAGCCTCCACCCCATCCTCTACCCCAGCCTCCACCCCATCCTCTACCCCAGCCTCCACCCCATCCTCTACCCCAGCCCCAGCCTCCACCCCATCCTCTACCCCAGCCTCCACCCCATCCTCTACCCCAGCCTCCACCCCATCCTCTACCCCAGCCCCAGTCTCTACCTCAGCCCCATCCTCTACCCCAGCCTCCACCCCATCCTCTACCCCAGCCCCAGCCTCCACCCCACCTCTACCCCAGCCCCATCCTCTACCCCAGCCTCCACCCCATCCTCTACCCCAGCCCCAGTCTCTACCCCAGCCCCATCCTCTACCCCAGCCTCCACCCCATCCTCTACCCCAGCCCCATCCTCTACCCCAGCCCCATCCTCTACCCCAGCCCCAGTCTCTACCCCAGCCCCAGCCTCTACCCCAGCCCCAGTCTCTACCCCAGCCTCCACCCCACCTCTACCCCAGCCCCATCCTCTACCCCAGCCTCCACCCCATCCTCTACCCCAGCCCCAGTCTCTACCCCAGCCCCATCCTCTACCCCAGCCTCCACCCCATCCTCTACCCCAGCCCCATCCTCTACCCCAGCCCCATCCTCTACCTCAGCCCCATCCTCTACCTCAGCCCCAGTCTCTACCACAGCCCCAGTCTCTACCCCAGCCTCCACCCCATCCTCTACCCCAGCCCCAGTCTCTACCCCAGCCCCAGCCTCTACCCCAGCCCCAGTCTCTACCCCAGCCTCCACCCCATCCTCTACCCCAGCCCCATCCTCTACCCCAGCCTCCACCCCATCCTCTACCCCAGCCCCAGTCTCTACCCCAGCCCCAGCCTCTACCCCAGCCCCAGTCTCTACCCCAGCCTCCACCCCACCTCTACCTCAGCCCCATCCTCTACCTCAGCCCCAGTCTCTACCCCAGCCCCAGTCTCTACCCCAGCCCCATCCTCAGCCCCAGCCTCCACCCCACCTCTACCCCAGCCCCATCCTCTACCCCAGCCTCCACCCCATCCTCTACCCCAGCCCCATCCTCTACCCCAGCCTCCACCCCATCCTCTACCCCAGCCCCAGTCTCTACCCCAGCCCCAGCCTCTACCCCAGCCCCAGTCTCTACCCCAGCCTCCACCCCATCCTCTACCCCAGCCCCATCCTCTACCCCAGCCCCAGTCTCTACCCCAGCCCCATCCTCTACCTCAGCCCCAGTCTCTACCACAGCCCCAGTCTCTACCCCAGCCCCATCCTCTACCCCAGCCTCCACCCCATCCTCTACCCCAGCCCCAGTCTCTACCCCAGCCCCAGTCTCTACCCCAGCCCCAGTCTCTACCCCAGCCCCAGTCTCTACCCCAGCCCCAGGCTCTACCCCAGCCCCATCCTCTACCCCAGCCCCATCCTCTACCCCAGCCCCAGTCTCTACCCCAGCCCCAGTCTCTACCCCAGCCCCAGTCTCTACCCCAGCCCCAGTCTCTACCCCAGCCCCAGCCTCTACCCCAGCCCCAGCCTCTACCTCAGCCTGACGGCCTGGAGCGTTTAACCATGGAGGTATAGCCCCAGCCTCTACCCCAGCCCCAGCCCTATATCCCAGACCCAACCCAGGCTCTACTCCAGACTCTACCCCAACCCAGCCTCTACTCCAGACTCTACCCCAACCCAGCCTCTACCCCAGACTTAATCCTAACCCAGGCTCTACCCAGACCTAATCCTAACCCAGGCTCTACGCCAACCCAGCCTCTACTCCAGCCTCTACCCCAACCCAGCCTCTACCCCAACCCAGCCTCTACCCCAGACCTAATCCTAACCCAGGCTCTACCCCAACCCAGCCTCTACTCCAGACTCTACCCCAAACCAACCTCTACCCCAGACCTAATCCTAACCCAGGCTCTACCCAGACCTAATCCTAACCCAGGCTCTACCCCAACCCAGCCTCTACTCCAGCCTCTACGCCAACCCAGACTCTACTCCAGACTCTACCCCAAACCAATCTCTACCCCAACCCAGCCTCTACCCCAGACCTAATCCTAACCCAGGTTCTACCCCAACCCAGGCTCTACCCTAGACCCAATCCAGGCTCTACCCCACCCCCAGCCTGATGGTCCTGGAGCATTTAACTATGGATCTACAAACAGTGGCAAAATTAGGGAGTTGGGAGGGTTAAACCAAGGGGCTGTAACGACCCCAGCCCAGCATGATGGCCACAACCCAGGCCTGGTGAACAGAGGGGAGGGTTAGAGAGGATATGGAGGGGGGATATGAGGCGGTGGTGGCAAATGTAGTAGGGTGATGACAGTTTCTCTCTCTCTGAGGCGGTGGTGGCAGCTGTAGCAGGGTGATGACAGTTTCTCTCTCTCTGAGGCGGTGGTGGCAGCTGTAGCAGGGTGATGACAGTTTCTCTCTCTCTGAGGCGGTGTTGCAGCTGTAGCAGGGTGATGACAGCTTCCCTCTCTGATGCGATCGTGGCAACTGTAGCAGGGTGATGACAGTTTCTCTCTCTCTGAGGTGGTGGTGGCAGCTGTAGCAGGGTGATGACAGGTTCTCTCTCTGAAGCGGTGGTGCAGCTGTAGCAGGGTGATGACAGCTTCTCTCTCTCTGAGGCGGTGGTGCAGCTGTAGCAGGGTGATGACAGCTTCTCTCTCTGAGGCGGTGGTGACAGCTGTAGCAGGGTGATGACAGCTTCTCTCTCTCTGAGGCGGTGGTGGCAAATGTAGCAGGGTGATGACAGCTTCTCTCTCTCTGAGGCGGTGGTGACAGCTGTAGTAGGGTGATGACAGCTTCTCTCTCTGAGGCGGTGGTGGCAGCTGTAGCAGGGTGATGACAGCTTCTATCTCTGAGGCGGTGGTGGCAACTGTAGCAGGGTGATGACAGCTTCTCTCTCTGAGGCGGTGGTGGCAGCTGTAGCAGGGTGATGACAGCTTCTCTCTCTGAGGCGGTGTTGACAGCTGTAGCAGGGTGATGACAGCTTCTCTCTCTCTGAGGCGGTGGTGGCAACTGTAGCAGGGTGATGACAGCTTCTCTCTCTGAGGCGGTGGTGGCAGCTGTAGCAGGGTGATGACAGGTTCTCTCTCTGAAGCGGTGGTGCAGCTGTAGCAGGGTGATGACAGCTTCTCTCTCTGAGGCGGTGGTGGCAGCTGTAGCAGGGTGATGACAGCTTCTCTCTCTGAGGCGGTGGTGGCAGCTGTAGCAGGGTGATGACAGCTTCTCTCTCTGAGGCGGTGGTGGCAGCTGTAGCAGGGTGATGACAGCTTCTCTCTCTGAGGTGGTGGTGGCAGCTGTAGCAGGGTGATGACAGCTTCTCTCTCTGAAGCGGTGGTGCAGCTGTAGCAGGGTGATGACAGCTTCTCTCTCTGAGGCGGTGGTGGCAGCTGTAGCAGGGGGATGACAGCTTCTCTCTCTCTGAGGCGGTGGTGACAGCTGTAGCAGGGTGATGACAGGTTCTCTCTCTCTGAGGCGGTGGTGCAGCTGTAGCAGGGTGATGAGAGCTTCTCTCTCTGAGGCGGTAGTGACAGCTGTAGCAGGGTGATGACAGCTTCTCTCTCTGAGGCGGTGTTGACAGCTGTAGCAGGGTGATGAAAGGTTCTCTCTCTCTGAGGCGGTGGTGCAGCTGTAGCAGGGTGATGAGAGCTTCTCTCTCTGAGGCGGTAGTGACAGCTGTAGCAGGGTGATGACAGCTTCTCTCTCTGAGGCGGTGTTGACAGCTGTAGCAGGGTGATGACAGCTTCTCTCTCTGAGGCGGTGGTGGCAACTGTAGCAGGGTGATGACAGCTTCTCTCTCTGAGGCGGTGGTGCAGCTGTAGCAGGGTGATGACAGCTTCTCTCTCTGAGGCGGTGGTGGCAACTGTAGCAGGGTGATGACAGCTTCTCTCTCTGAGGCGGTGGTGGCAGCTGTAGCAGGGTGATGACAGCTTCTCTCTCTGAGGCGGTGTTGACAGCTGTAGCAGGGTGATGACAGCTTCTCTCTCTCTGAGGCGGTGGTGGCAACTGTAGCAGGGTGATGACAGCTTCTCTCTCTGAGGCGGTGGTGGCAGCTGTAGCAGGGTGATGACAGGTTCTCTCTCTGAAGCGGTGGTGCAGCTGTAGCAGGGTGATGACAGCTTCTCTCTCTGAGGCGGTGGTGGCAGCTGTAGCAGGGTGATGACAGCTTCTCTCTCTGAGGCGGTGGTGGCAGCTGTAGCAGGGTGATGACAGCTTCTCTCTCTGAGGCGGTGGTGGCAGCTGTAGCAGGGTGATGACAGCTTCTCTCTCTGAGGTGGTGGTGGCAGCTGTAGCAGGGTGATGACAGCTTCTCTCTCTGAAGCGGTGGTGCAGCTGTAGCAGGGTGATGAGAGCTTCTCTCTCTGAGGCGGTAGTGACAGCTGTAGCAGGGTGATGACAGCTTCTCTCTCTGAGGCGGTGTTGACAGCTGTAGCAGGGTGATGAAAGGTTCTCTCTCTCTGAGGCGGTGGTGCAGCTGTAGCAGGGTGATGAGAGCTTCTCTCTCTGAGGCGGTAGTGACAGCTGTAGCAGGGTGATGACAGCTTCTCTCTCTGAGGCGGTGTTGACAGCTGTAGCAGGGTGATGACAGCTTCTCTCTCTGAGGCGGTGGTGGCAACTGTAGCAGGGTGATGACAGCTTCTCTCTCTGAGGCGGTGGTGCAGCTGTAGCAGGGTGATGACAGCTTCTCTCTCTGAGGCGGTGGTGGCAACTGTAGCAGGGTGATGACAGCTTCTCTCTCTGAGGCGGTGGTGGCAGCTGTAGCAGGGTGATGACAGGTTCTCTCTCTGAAGCGGTGGTGCAGCTGTAGCAGGGTGATGACAGCTTCTCTCTCTGAAGCGGTGTTGCAGCTGTAGCAGGGGGATGACAGCTTCTCTCTCTGAGGCGGTGGTGACAGCTGTAGCAGGGTGATGACAGCTTCTCTCTCTGAGGCGGTAGTGCAGCTGTAGCAGGGTGATGACAGCTTCTCTCTCTGAGGCGGTGGTGGCAACTGTAGCAGGGTGATGACAGCTTCTCTCTCTGAGGCGGTGGTGGCAGCTGTAGCAGGGTGATGACAGGTTCTCTCTCTGAAGCGGTGGTGCAGCTGTAGCAGGGTGATGACAGCTTCTCTCTCTGAGGCGGTGGTGGCAGCTGTAGCAGGGTGATGACAGCTTCTCTCTCTGAGGCGGTGGTGACAGCTGTAGCAGGGTGATGACAGCTTCTCTCTCTGAGGCGGTAGTGCAGCTGTAGCAGGGTGATGACAGCTTCTCTCTCTGAAGCGGTGGTGCAGCTGTAGCAGGGTGATGACAGCTTCTCTCTCTGAGGCGGTGGTGGCAGCTGTAGCAGGGTGATGACAGCTTCTCTCTCTGAAGCGGTGTTGCAGCTGTAGCAGGGTGATGACAGCTTCTCTCTCTGAGGCGGTGGTGCAGCTGTAGCAGGGTGATGACAGCTTCTCTCTCTGAGGTGGTGGTGGCAGCTGTAGCAGGGTGATGACAGCTTCTCTCTCTGAAGCGGTGGTGCAGCTGTAGCAGGGTGATGACAGCTTCTCTCTCTGAGGCGGTGGTGGCAGCTGTAGCAGGGTGATGACAGCTTCTCTCTCTGAAGCGGTGTTGCAGCTGTAGCAGGGTGATGACAGCTTCTCTCTCTGAGGCGGTGGTGCAGCTGTAGCAGGTTGATGACAGCTTCTCTCTCTGAGGTGGTGGTGGCAGCTGTAGCAGGGTGATGACAGCTTCTCTCTCTGAGGCGGTGGTGCAGCTGTAGCAGGGTGATGACAGCTTCTCTCTCTGAGGCGGTGGTGGCAACTGTAGCAGGGTGATGACAGCTTCTCTCTCTGAAGCGGTGGTGCAGCTGTAGCAGGGTGATGACAGCTTCTCTCTCTGAGGCGGTGGTGGCAGCTGTAGCAGGGTGATGACAGCTTCTCTCTCTCTGAGGCGGTGGTGGCAGCTGTAGCAGGGGGATGACAGGTTCTCTCTCTGAAGCGGTGGTGCAGCTGTAGCAGGGTGATGACAGCTTCTCTCTCTGAGGCGGTGGTGCAGCTGTAGCAGGGTGATGACAGCTTCTCTCTCTGAGGCGGTGGTGGCAGCTGTAGCAGGGTGATGACAGGTTCTCTCTCTGAAGCGGTGGTGCAGCTGTAGCAGGGTGATGACAGCTTCTCTCTCTGAAGCGGTGGTGCAGCTGTAGCAGGGTGATGACAGCTTCTCTCTCTGAGGCGGTGGTGGCAGCTGTAGCAGGGTGATGACAGCTTCTCTCTCTGAAGCGGTGTTGCAGCTGTAGCAGGGTGATGACAGCTTCTCTCTCTGAGGCGGTGGTGCAGCTGTAGCAGGGTGATGACAGCTTCTCTCTCTGAGGTGGTGGTGGCAGCTGTAGCAGGGTGATGACAGCTTCTCTCTCTGAAGCGGTGGTGCAGCTGTAGCAGGGTGATGACAGCTTCTCTCTCTGAGGTGGTGGTGGCAGCTGTAGCAGGGTGATGACAGCTTCTCTCTCTGAAGCGGTGTTGCAGCTGTAGCAGGGTGATGACAGCTTCTCTCTCTGAGGCGGTGGTGCAGCTGTAGCAGGGTGATGACAGCTTCTCTCTCTGAGGTGGTGGTGGCATCTGTAGCAGGGTGATGACAGTTTCTCTCTCTGAGGCGGTGTTGACAGCTGTAGCAGGGTGATGACAGCTTCTCTCTCTCTGAGGCGGTGGTGGCAACTGTAGCAGGGTGATGACAGCTTCTCTCTCTGAGGCGGTGGTGGCAGCTGTAGCAGGGTGATGACAGGTTCTCTCTCTGAAGCGGTGTTGCAGCTGTAGCAGGGTGATGACAGCTTCTCTCTCTGAGGCGGTGGTGCAGCTGTAGCAGGGTGATGACAGCTTCTCTCTCTGAGGTGGTGGTGGCAGCTGTAGCAGGGTGATGACAGGTTCTCTCTCTCTGAGGCGGTGGTGCAGCTGTAGCAGGGTGTTGACAGCTTTTCTCTCTCTCCTCTGTTCACTACAAACAGGGAGCGGCCACCCGGCCATACGTCAACACATCATCTAACCCACTACAAAGACATTGTGACTAGCAAAATAGTAACAGTCTTTTAATCAAAACATTTTAGACACACAAACCCCTCATCTGGAGAGAGTGCAGGTTGGGGCAGACTGCTCCATCCCCTGTGTGTGTATTGCATGTTCCAATCCAGTCTGTCCTGATGGCAGCAGTGCAGTGTGGGTAAACAGACAGCAGGGTCATGTGTAGAGGAAGAGGGAAACAGACATGATAACACATTACTCCACCACAGCAGAGACTAACAGTCTGCTGACAGACACACAATGGCTACAAACACATTACTCCACCACAGCAGAGACTAACAGTCTGCTGACAGACACACAATGGCTACAAACACATTACTCCACCACAGCAGAGACTAACAGTCTGCTGACAGACACACAATGGCTACAAACACATTACTCCACCACAGCAGAGGCTAACAGTCTGCTGACAGACACACAATGGCTACAAACACATTACTCCACCACAGCAGAGACTAACAGTCTGCTGACAGACACACAATGGCTACAAACACATTACTCCACCACAGCAGAGACTAACAGTCTGCTGACAGACACACAATGGCTACAAACACATTACTCCACCACAGCAGAGACTAACAGTCTGCTGACAGACACACAATGGCTACAAACACATTACTCCACCACAGCAGAGACTAACAGTCTGCTGACAGACACACAATGGCTAAAACCTTTCAGCCTGGTCTCTCTCCGTTCTGTCTGGCTAAAACCTTTCAGCCTGGTCTCTCTCCGTTCTGTCTGGCTAAAACCTTTCAGCCTGGTCTCTCTCCGTTCTGTCTGGCTAAAACCTTTCAGCCTGGTCTCTCTCCGTTCTGTCTGGCTAAAACCTTTCAGCCTGGTCTCTCTCCGTTCTGTCTGGCTAAAACCTTTCAGCCTGGTCTCTCTCCGTTCTGTCTGGCTAAAACCTTTCAGCCTGGTCTCTCTCCATTCTGTCTGGCTAAAACCTTTCAGCCTGGTCTCTCTCCGTTCTGTCTGGCTAAAACCTTTCAGCCTGGTCTCTCTCCGTTCTGTCTGGCTAAAACCTTTCAGCCTGGTCTCTCTCCGTTCTGTCTGGCTAAAACCTTTCAGCCTGGTCTCTCTCCGTTCTGTCTGGCTAAAACCTTTCAGCCTGGTCTCTCTCCGTTCTGTCTGGCTAAAACCTTTCAGCCTGGTCTCTCTCCGTTCTGTCTGGCTAAAACCTTTCAGCCTGGTCTCTCTCCGTTTTGTCTGGCTAAAACCTTTCAGCCTGGTCTCTCTCCATTCTGTCTGGCTAAAACCTTTCAGCCTGGTCTCTCTCCGTTCTGTCTGGCTAAAACCTTTCAGCCTGGTCTCTCTCCGTTCTGTCTGGCTAAAACCTTTCAGCCTGGTCTCTCTCCGTTCTGTCTGGCTAAAACCTTTCAGCCTGGTCTCTCTCCGTTCTGTCTGGTAGAGCACCCGATGTCACAGGAAGGCCAAAAAGATAATCAAGGACAATTACCACCCGAGCCACTGCCTGTTCACCCCACTATCATCCAGAAGGCGAGGTCAGTACAGGTGCATCAAAGCTGGGACCGAGAGAGTGAAAAACAGCTTCTATCTCAAGGCCATCAGACTGTTAAATAGCCATCACTAGCACATTAGAGGCTGCTGCTGCCTATTGAAATCACTGGCCACTTTAATAAATGGAACATTAGTCACTTTAATAATGCCACTTTAATGTTTACATATCTTGCATTACCCATCTCATATGTATATATACTGTATTCTATACTATCTATTGCATCTATACCTATGCCACTCTGATATTGCTCATCCATATATTTACAGTGGGGAGAACAAGTATTTGATACACTGCGGATTTTGCAGGTTTTCCTACTTACAAAGCATGTAGAGGTCTGTAATTTTTATCATAGGTACACTTCAACTGTGAGAGACGGAATCTAAAACAAAAATCACATTGTATGATTTTTAAGTTATTCATTTGCATTTTATTGCATGAATTATTATTATTATTATTATTGCGTGTGTATTAGGTTTTTGTTGTGTATCTGTTAGATATTACTTGCTAGATATTGCTGCACTGTCGGAGCTAGAAGCACAAGCATTTCGCTACACTCGCAATAACATCTGCTAAACACGTGTATGTGACCAATACATTTTATTTGATTTTAGATATAGGCTCTTAGAGTGTGTGGTTCACTGGACCACTGTGTGTGTGTGTGTGTGTGTGTGTGTGTGTGTGTGTGTGTGTGTGTGTGTGTGTGTGTGTGTGTGTGTGTGTGTGTGTGTGTGTGTGTGTGTGTGTGTGTGTGTGTTAGATAAACAGGCTCTTCCGTTTTTGGCCTGTTTATTTGTAGTGGAGATGTTGTCTGTCAAGGGTTATTTTAACTTGTTTTGTACACTAGAGGGCAATATGTTGGGGTCATGGGTCACTGGTCACGTGTGCACATAGGCAGCACAGGTGACCAGGAAGGGTTAGTACAGGTGACCAGGAAGGGTTAGCACAGGTGACCAGGAAGGGTTAGCACAGGTGACCAGGAAGGGTTAGCACAGGTGACCAGGAAGGGTTAGCACAGGTGACCAGGAAGGGTTAGCACAGGTGACCAGGAAGGGTTAGCACAGGTGACCAGGAAGGGTTAGCACAGGTGACCAGGAAGGGTTAGCACAGGTGACCAGGAAGGGTTAGCACAGGTGACCAGGAAGGGTTAGCACAGGTGAGAGGACAACACATTCAGTTCTTACCGTATCACAGATACAGCTTATAGAATGCATCTCTATGCACCTTTTCTATAGGAATATGTGATGGAGCTATTTATATTTTATATGCGCAATAAATGGGAACTTCACCCAAAAAGAGTAACGTTTGGAAAGCTGATTTTTGTGGACGTGTTATGGACCTATGGACAGCTCTCTCCTGTGCCAGTGGCTTTTCATAGGGAATCGCCACTACACTCATCTCTCCTCACAATTCAATTCAAATAAAAGGGCTTTATTGGCATTGGAAATAATATAATATGCCATTTAGCAGACGCTTTTATCCAAAGCAACTTACAGTCATGCGTGCATACATTTGTATTTTATTGTGTATGGGTGTTCCCGGGGATTGAACCCACTACCTTGGTGTTACAAGCACCGTGCTCTACCAGCTGAGCTACAGAGGAAACATATAATAATAATAATATAATATAATATGCCATTTAGCAGACGCTTTTATCCAAAGCGACTTACAGTCATGCGTGCATACATTTTTTTATTTTTTTTTTGTGTATGGGTGGTCCCGGGGATCGAACCCACTACCTTGGCGTTACAAGCGCCGTACTCTACCAGCTGAGCTACAGAGGACCACTGTGTAACATATGTTTACGTTGCCAAAGCAAATGGAATAGACAATAAACAAAAGGGAAATAAACAAGGGAAACATTAGTAAACATTACACTCACAAACGTTTTAAAAGAATATAGTCATTTCAAATGTCTCTCTCTCCTGTCTCTCCTCTCTCTCCTCTGGCCTTTCTCCTCTCTCCTCTCTCCTCTCTCCTTGGCAGGCTGGAGCAGGGTAAGGGCCTGGTGTTTTCTGCATTACCCTGAGATGGAGAATAAGGCTGATAGCTGGAGAATAAGGCTGATAGCTGAAGAATAAGGCTGATAGCTGGAGAATAAGGCTGATAGCAGAAGAATAAGGCTGATAGCTGGAGAATAAGGCTGATAGCTGAAGAATAAGGCTGATAGCTGAAGAATAAGGCTGATAGCTGGAGAATAAGGCTGATAGCTGGAGAATAAGGCTGATAGCTGGAGAATAAGGCTGATAGCTGAAGAATAAGGCTGATAGCTGGAGAATAAGGTTAGCGTCCCTAAATTGTGCACTACTTTTGACCTGGTTCCATAGAGCTCTGTAGATAAAAACCATAGAGCTCTGTAGATAAAAACCAAAGGGCTCTGGTCAAAAGTAGTACACTATTTAGGGAATAGGGTGCCATTTGTGACACAGCCTAAAGGGTGATAGCATTCCAATTGCATTACCATTCCATTACCTGCTTCAGTGTCTGGACAGGGAATCCATCTGCTTTGAAGTGGAGGAGATGGAACACATATTGGAAAATCTGTATTCATCAATGAACTCATGGCCATTGGTGGTTGCAGGTGATAAAAGCCTGGCTTTTCCCCAGACACCGCATCACTTCACCTAGATCTGAGAATCATAATGAGTCCCAGAGAGAGAAAACAGTATGACCTCTCATCTCTCTGTAATCACTATACAGACCACTGGAGAAAGACATGTTGCAAACATCACCATCAATTTACCTTTACATGCTTCAGAAACAAACTCCAAACATGCTATTATTAACCTACTAAAAACAATGTATTGTTCAACAGAATGGCTAAAGCCATGACCATTCTGTTAAAGAGAACAACAAACTGTTCCCATTAGATTTATCTGGGTCGTTTTGTCCACTGTTCACAATCTCATAAATACTAATGAAAAAACGTGATTTATCTGTTCACGTGCTTCATTCTATAGCTAGAGGACTCCTGATATCATCAGGGGTGATAGGTATGTACGAATACATGTCTTTATCTGTTGTGGTCTAGTGCTGTCTTGTTGCTAGCTAGGGCCATCTACTTGAGGTGCTTCCTGTCTTCCCAGTAGCCTACTTGGTGTGTGAACTGCTGACTGCTATTAACATGCAGATAGTTGTTGACACATCAACCAGGATTAAGGGGCGGGGCCATTTGTGACTTGTTTTGGTAATCAGTGGCTGTATTGGATGGGGAGTGGTTTCTCCTCTGCTAGGCAATCATCAATTAGTACAGGGAGGTGTGCTCTCCACCTCTGCTAGGCAATCAGCAATTAGGACAGGGAGGTGTGCTCTCCACCTCTGCTAGGCAATCATCAATTAGTACAGGGAGGTATGCTCTCCACCTCTGCTAGGCAATCAGCAATTAGTACAGGGAGGTGTGCTCTCCACCTCTGCTAGGCAATCAGCAATTAGGACAGGGAGGTGTGCTCTCCACCTCTGCTAGGCAATCATCAATTAGTACAGGGAGGTGTGCTCTCCACCTCTGCTAGGCAATCAGCAATTAGGACAGGGAGGTGTGCTCTCCACCTCTGCTAGGCAATCATCAATTAGTACAGGGAGGTATGCTCTCCACCTCTGCTAGGCAATCAGCAATTAGTACAGGGAGGTGTGCTCTCCACCTCTGCTAGGCAATCAGCAATTAGGACAGGGAGGTGTGCTCTCCACCTCTGCTAGGCAATTAGCAAGTATTGTTAGTTCTTCAGTCTTGCCTGGTTTTCTCAGTGGCGGTTTTGTCGCAAAACTAAGACCGTCGCCAAAACGAAGACGGTTCTGCCGAGTTGTTTGAGGAAGGTAGGGCTCCACAACACTCTCTCACCTAATTATTTACAGATTATCTCATTTTGCTCTTTTGTAGCTTTGGCTCCTCTCCCTGTTGGCTCCTCTCCCTGTTAGCTCCTCTCCCTGCTAGCTCCTCTCCCTGTTAGCTCCTCTCCCTGTTAGCTCCTCTCCCTGTTGGCTCCTCTCCCTGTTGGCTCCTCCTCTCCCTGTTGGCTCCTCCTCTCCCTGTTGGCTCCTCTCCCTGCTAGCTCCTCTCCCTGCTAGCCCCTCTCCCTGTTAGCTCCTCTCCCTGTTGGCTCCTCTCCCTGTTGGCTCCTCTCCCTGTTGGCTCCTCTCCCTGTTGGCTCCTCTCCCTGTTGGCTCCTCCTCTCCCTGCTGGCTCCTCTCCCTGTTGGCTCCTCTCCCTGTTAGCTCCTCTCCCTGTTAGCTCCTCTCCCTGTAGGCTCCTCTCCCTGCTAGCTCCTCTCCCTGTTAGCTCCTCTCCCTGTTAGCTCCTCTCCCTGTTGGCTCCTCTCCCTGTTGGCTCCTCCTCTCCCTGTTGGCAGCTCCTCTCCCTGTTAGCTCCTCTCCCTGTTGGCTCCTCCTCTCCCTGTTAGCTCCTCTCCCTGTTGGCTCCTCTCCCTGTTGGCTCCTCCTCTCCCTGTTGGCTCCTCCTCTCCCTGTTAGCTCCTCTCCCTGTTAGCTCCTCTCCCTGTTAGCTCCTCTCCCTGTTAGCTCCTCTCCCTGTTGGCTCCTCTCCCTGTTAGCTCCTCTCCCTGTTGGCTCCTCCTCTCCCTGTTGGCTCCTCCTCTCCCTGTTGGCTCCTCCTCTCCCTGTTGGCTCCTCCTCTCCCTGTTGGCTCCTCCTCTCCCTGTTAGCTCCTCTCCCTGTTGGCTCCTCCTCTCCCTGTTAGCTCCTCTCCCTGTTGGCTCCTCTCCCTGTTGGCTCCTCTCCCTGTTAGCTCCTCTCCCTGCTAGCTCCTCTCCCTGTTGGCTCCTCTCCCTGTTGGCTCCTCTCCCTGTTGGCTCCTCCTCTCCCTGTTGGCTCCTCCTCTCCCTGTTAGCTCCTCTCCCTGTTGGCTCCTCTCCCTGTTGGCTCCTCTCCCTGTTGGCTCCTCCTCTCCCTGTTGGCTCCTCCTCTCCCTGTTAGCTCCTCTCCCTGTTGGCTCCTCCTCTCCCTGTTAGCTCCTCTCCCTGTTGGCTCCTCCTCTCCCTGTTAGCTCCTCTCCCTGTTGGCTCCTCTCCCTGTTGGCTCCTCTCCCTGTTAGCTCCACTCCCTGTTGGCTCCTCTCCCTGTTGGCTCCACTCCCTGTTAGCTCCTCTCCCTGTTGGCTCCTCTCCCTGTTGGCTCCTCTCCCTGTTGGCTCCTCTCCCTGTTGGCTCCTCCTCTCCCTGTTAGCTCCTCTCCCTGTTAGCTCCTCTCCCTGTTGGCTCCTCTCCCTGTTGGCTCCTCTCCCTGTTGGCTCCTCTCCCTGTTGGCTCCTCTCCCTGTTAGCTCCTCTCCCTGTTGGCTCCTCTCCCTGTTGGCTCCTCTCCCTGTTAGCTCCACTCCCTGTTGGCCCCTCTCCCTGTTGGCTCCTCTCCCTGTTAGCTCCTCTCCCTGTTAGCTCCTCTCCCTGTTAGCTCCTCTCCCTGTTGGCTCCTCTCCCTGTTAGCTCCTCTCCCTGTTGGCTCCTCTCCCTGTTGGCTCCTCTCCCTGTTGGCTCCTCTCCCTGTTAGCTCCTCTCCCTGTTGGCTCCTCTCCCTGTTGGCTCCTCTCCCTGTTGGCTCCTCTCCCTGTTGGCTCCTCTCCCTGTTGGCTCCTCTCCCTGTTGGCTCCTCTCCATGTTAGCTCCTCTCCCTGTTGGCTCCACTCCCTGTTAGCTCCACTCCCTGTTGGCTCCTCTCCCTGTTGGCTCCTCCTCTCCCTGTTGGCTCCTCCTCTCCCTGTTGGCTCCTCCTCTCCCTGTTGGCTCCTCTCCCTGCTAGCTCCTCTCCCTGTTGGCTCCTCTCCCTGTTAGCTCCACTCCCTGTTAGCTCCTCTCCCTGTAGGCTTTGCAGACACTCCCCACCCCTTGGCTGCAACCCTTCTCATTTAGTTTACCCTGTGAGCACAACCCATGTGGAATTCCGGGTCTCTGGCATCGTTTGGAACTACGATCTGCGGTCAAGAACGCAGAGTTCATCTCAGCCTGTGCTGCCCTTCAGTCCCTTTGACTTTTTGTCCCTGATGGAGACATGGATCACCCCAGAGAACCCTGCTACTCCAGCTGCTCTTTCTTCATCTGACTATGTTCTCTCTCACAGTCCGAGAGCATCTGGTCATTGCGGTGGTGGCACAGGTCTACTCATTTCTCCTAAGTGGAGATGTTCTCACCTCTCCATCTCCTCATTTTAATTCCATGCTGTCACTTGTCCACTCAAGTTTAACATTGTTGTCATCTATCGCCCACCAGGTTCCCTTGGAGAGTTCCCCAATGAGCTGGACACCTTGATAAGCTCATTTCCTGACGATAGCTCCTCCTTGCCACACCCTTTCCCAATCTCCTCCAACTCACATGGCAGGAAATACTCTTGACCTCATCTTTACTAGAGGCTGCTCGCCTACTGATCTCACTGCAACGCCCCTCCTGGTCTCTGATCACTACTTTGTTTCCTTTCCTCCAACTCTAACCACTCAGCCCCTACCCAGATGGTCTTGCGCCCTCGCAATCTTCTCTCTCTCCCACTAGTCTCGCCTCTTCCATACTATCATCTCTCCCTTCTGCCATATCCTTCTCCCTCCTGTCTCCTGATTCTGCCTCTTCGACCCTACTCTTCTCCCTTTCCGCGTCCTATGAGTCGCACTGTCCCCTTTCCTCCCGGCCGGCTCGGCCCTCTCCTCCTGCTCCGTGGCGGAGTGACTCATGACCTTACAGAACAGGGCAGCGGGCAGCTGAGCGAACATGGAGGAAAACTAAACTTCCGGAGGAACTATCATCCGTTCACTCCCTCCTCTCTACTTTCTCTTCCTCCGTATCCTCTGCTAAAGCCACTTTCTGTCACACTACATTTCAAACTCTTGTCCACCTTCTCCTCCTTAATCCTCCACCCCCTCCCTCTCCCTCCTCCCTATCTGCAGACGATTTTGTCAACCACTTTGAAAAAAAGGTTGACGACATCCGCTACTCATTAACTCAGCCTATTGAGTCCACTGGTCCCACTCCCACAGAACTACCCTTCGCCTTGACCTCTTTCTCCTCTCTCTCTCCAGATGACATCCTGCGACTGGTGAGGTCTGGCCGCCTGACAACCTGCCCACTCATCCCCATCCCCTCCTCCCTTCTCCAGACCATCCTCTGGAGACCTTCTCCCATTCCTCACTTCCCTCATCAACTCATCCCTGACCACTTACTGCGTCCCCTCTGACTTCAAAATGGCCTGAGAAACCAACACTCCACTCATCTGACATCAAAAACGATATACCTGTATCCTTTCTTTTCTTTACTAAACACTTGAGCGTGCTGTCTCTGATCAACTTTCTCGTTATCTCTCTCAGACCGATCTTCTTGACCCTAACCAGTCAGGCTTCAAGACTGGTCACTCAACCGAGACTGTTCTTCTCTGTGTCATGGAGGCTCTCCACACTGCCAAAGCTGACTCTCTCTCCTCTGTTCTCATCCTCCTAGATCTATCCGCTGCCTTCGACACCGTGAACGATCAGATCCTCCTCTCCACCCTCTCAGGGCTGGGCATCTCAGGCTCTGCACACTCTTGGATTGCCTCCTACCTGGCAGGCCGCTCCTACCAGGTGACGAGGAGAGGATCTGTCTCCGCACCACGTACTCTCACTACTGGTGTCCCCCAGGGCTCGGTTCTAGGCCCTCTCCTCTTCTCTCTATACACCAAGTCACTCGGCTCCGTCATATCCTCACATGGTCTCTCCTATCATTGCTATGCAGATTACACTCGACTACTTTTTCTCCTTCCCCCTTCTGACACCCAGGTGGCGACACGCATCTCTGCATGCCTGGCCTGTCAAGCTCAACCTCGACAAGACAGAGCTGCTCTTCCTCCCGGGGAAGGCCTGCCCGCTCAAAGACCTCTCCATCATAGTTGACAACTCCACAGTATCACCCTCCCAGAGTGCAAAGAACCTTGGCGTGACCCTGGAAAACACCCTGTCATTCACTGCAAACATCAAAGCAGTGACCCGCTCCTGCAAGTTCATGCTCTACAACATCCGTAGAGTACAACCCTACCTCAGGAAGTGGCGCAGGTCCTAATCAAGGCACTTGTCCTCTCCCATCTGGACTACTGCAACTCGCTGTTGGCTGGGCTCCCCACTTGTGCCATCAAACCCCTGCAACCTATCCAGAACGCTGCAGCCCGCCTGGTTTTCAACCTTCCCAAGCTCATGTCACCCCACTCATCCACACAGTCCACTGGCTTCCAGTTGAAGCTCACATCCACTACAAGACCATGGCGCTTACCTACGGAACAACAAGAGGAACTGCCCCTCCCTACCTTCAGGCTATGCTCAAACCCTACACCCCAACCAACCCGAGCTCTCTGTTCTGCCACCTCAGGTCTCTTGGCCCTCTACGGGAGGGCAGCGCCCGCTCAGCCCAGTCCAAGCTCTTCTCTGTCCTGGCACCCCAATGGCAGAACCATCTTCTGAAAACATCTGAAACCCTACCTCTTCAAACAGTATCTTAAATAATCCTCCTTACGGACAGACCTCTCCCCATCTTTACAACCATTGAATCTATATGTTTTGACCATGATAGTTTACAATCTAAGGTAACGCCAAGTAATTTAGTCTCCTCAACTTGTTCAACAGCCATACCATTCATTACCAGATTCAGCTGAGGTCTAGAACTTAGGGAATGATTTATACCAAATACAATGCTCTTAGTTTTAGTGATGTTCAGGACCAGTTTATTACTGGCCACCCATTCCAAAACAGACTGCAACTCTTTGTTAAGTGTTTCAGTGACTTCATTAGCTGTGGTTGCTGATGCGTATGTGGTTGAATCATCAGCATACATGGACACACATGCTTTGTTCAATGCCAGTGGCAGGTCATTGGTAAAAATAGAAAAGAGTAGAGGGCCTAGAGAGCTGCCCTGTGGTACACCACACTTTACATGTTTGACATTAGAGAAGCTTCCATTAAAGAAAACCCCTTGAGTTCTATTAGATAGCGCTGAATCCACAATATAGCAGAGGTTGAAAAGCCATAACACATGTTTTTTCAACAACAGGTTATGGTCAATAATATCAAAGGCTGCGCTGAAATCTAACAGTACAGCTCCCACAATCTTCTTATTATAAAAAAATTTCAACCAATCATCAGTCATTTGTGTCAGTGCAGTACATGTTGAGTGCCCTTCCCTATAAGCATGCTAAAAGTCTGTTGTTAATTTGCTTACAGAGAAATAGCATTGTATTTGGTCAAACACCATTTTTTCCAACAGTTTGCTCAGAGCTGGCAGCAAGCTGATAGGTCTGCTGTTAGAACCAGTAAAGGCTGCTTTACCATTCTTGGGTAGTGGAATTACTTTGGCTTCCCTCCAGGCCTGAGGACAAATACTTTCCTCTAGGCTCAGATTAAAGATATGACAGATAGGTGTGGCTATAGAGTCAGCTAACATCCTCAGTAGCTTTCCATTTAAGTTGTCAATGCCAGGAGGTTTGTCATTATTGATCGTTAACAATAATCTTTCCACCTCTCACACACTAACTTTACAAAATTCAAACTTGCAATGCTTTTCTTTCATTATTTGTTTTTTTATGCATGAATACGATGGCTCACTGTTCGTTGTTGGCATTTCCTGCCTAAGTTTGCCCACTTTGCCAATTAAGTAATCATTCAAATATTGAATTTAGTCACATCATTTCTCAATTTGCAGTAAGTCAGCCAGTCCGATGTGCAGCCACATACTTGGTGATGCCACGGAGCGTCCCTATCCTTCCTCCCTACCAATCTAGTTTGCTTGGTGATGCCACGGGGCGGCCATATCCTTCCTCCCCATCAGTCTAGTTTGCTTGGTGATGCCACGGAGTGGCCATATCCTTCCTCCCCACCAGTCTAGTTTGCTTGGTGATGCCACGGGGCGGCCATATCCTTCCTCCCTACCAGTCTAGGTTGCTTGGAGATGCCACGGGGCGGCCGTATCCTTCCATTTTCTCCCCATAGTCTCCTCAGTTTATAGTTCAGCCCATATTTGCAGCCAGACATATTAGCCACTCCTTTTGCCCCATCTCTTTCAACCATACAGTTTTTCAATTCCTCATCAATACATGGAGCCTCAACAGTTCTAACAGTCAGTTTCTTAAGAGGTGCATGTTTATCAATAATTGGAAGAAGCAATTTCATAAATTAATGAAGTGCAGCGACTGGATGCTCCTTATTAATCACATCAGACCAACAAATATTATTAACATCACCCACAAAACTAGTTACAGTGAGGGGAAAAAGGTATTTGATCCCCTGCTGATTTTGTACGTTTGCCCACTGACAAAGACATGATCGGTCTATAATTTTAATGGTAGGTTTATTTGAACAGTGAGAGACAGAATAACAACAAAAAAATCCAGAAAAACTCATGTCAAAAATGTTATAAATTGATTTGCATTTTAATGAGGGAAATAAGTATTTGACCCCCTCTCAATCAGAAAGATTTCTGGCTCCCAGGTGTCTTTTATAAAGGTAACGAGCTGTGATTAGGAGCACACTCTTAAAGGGAGTGCTCCTAATCTCAGCTTGTTATCTGTATAAAAGACACCTGTACACAGAAGCAATCAATTAATCCGATTCCAAACTCTCCACCATGGCCAAGACCAAAGAGCTCTCCAAGGTTATCAGGGACAAGATTGTAGACCTACACAAGGTTGGAATGGGCTACAAGACCATCGCCAAGTAGCTTGGTGAGAAGGTGACAACAGTTGGTGCGATTATTCGCAAATGGAAGAAGCACAAAATAACTGTCAATCTCCCTCGGCCTGGGGCTCCATGCAAGATCTCACCTCGTGGAGTTGCAATGATCATGAGAACGGTGATGAATCAGCCCAGAACTACGCAGGAGGATCTTGTCAATGATCTCAAGGCAGCTAGGACCATAGTCACCAAGAAAACAATTGGTAACACACTACGCCGTGAAGGACTGAAATCCTGCAGCGCCCGCAAGGTCCCCCTGCTCAAGAAAGCACATATACAGGGCCGTCTGAAGTTTGCCAATTAACATCTGAATGATTCAGAGGAGAACTGGGTGAAAGTGTTGTGGTCAGATGAGACCAAAATCGAGCTCTTTGGCATCAACTCAACTCGCCGTGTTTGGAGGAGGAGGAATGCTGCCTATGACCCCAAGAACACCATCCCCACCGTCAAACATGGAGGTGGAAACATTATGCTTTGGGGGTGTTTTTCTGCTAAGGGGACAGGACAACTTCACTGCATCAAAGGGACGATGTGGTCGGGAGAGGTTGTGTTTTCTCTAGCAGGAGGTAAGCTTGAGGTAAGCTTGGCTTCTTATATGGTGTTGAGTAAAGCTTAAACCATGCATTTGATCGTAGGTAGGTAGTTGTAGTTAGGTATTGTAGGTAGTTTATTTAGGTAGTTATTGTAGGTTTCCGTAGGTAATTATTGTAGGTAAGTATTGTTTACGGCGGAGCCCGGAGAAAGCACGAGGCTAGCTAGCTAGCGGGTAGCTACTGGTAACGTTTAACAACGGTGGAGAGTTGTTTCCAATGTTAATGTGCTAGCTAGCCAACGTTTAATTTTTGCTGCGTTATGAAAGGAACTAGACACGGACACGAATTATCTGTTTAGTGTGTTAACACACTATTGGTAGTTTGTTGTAACCAAGTATTGGTGCTAAACTGTGTGTTATTGGATGCTAGCATGCTAGTTAGCTATGGCGTCATAGTTAGGCATCGTGGGCTGTTGTGGGTAGTTACTGTAGGTTAGCATTGTTTTTCGGCGGTGCCGGGTCTAGCACGAAGCTAGCTAGCTAGCCGTTCTTCAAACAAAGTCAACACAGTGGCCATTGCTAGCTAGCCAACACGACCAGCTAACTGTACTGTAATAGCTAAATACAATATACTTATGCTAGCTAGCCAACGTTTAATTATTGCTGCGTTATGAAAGGAACTAGACACGGACACGAATGATCTGTTTAGTGTGTTAACACACTATTGGTAGTCTGTTGTAACCAAGTATTGGTGCTAAACTGTGTGTTATTGGATGCTAGCATGCTAGTTAGCTATGGTGTCATAGTTAGGCATCGTGGGCTGTTGTGGGTAGTTACTGTAGGTTGGCATTGTCTTCGGTGTAGCACGAAGCTAGCTAGCTAGCCGTTTTTCGAACAGAGTCAACACAGTAGCCATTGTGTGCTGTACTGTGGCAGCTAGATACAATATATTTGTGCTAAGCTAGCCAACGTTTAATTATTGCTGCGTTATGAAAGGAACTAGACACGGACACTAATTATCTGCTTAGTGTGTTAACACACTATTGGTGGTTTGTTGTGACCAAGTGTTGGTGCTAAACTGTGTGTTATTGGATGCTAGCATGCTAGTTAGCTATGGTGTCATAGTTAGCTAGCTGAATAAAGTGGGTTGAGTCTACTCCTTTAAACATTGAACCGCTGTGGTTCACAACAATTCTGATTTCTAAAGGTGGAAGTTGGGAGAGTTTTTGTTCGGGTGGTTCAGTGAAACAATTATAGTTTCTGAGGTGGAAGTTTTGGTGAGGGAGGCCCTGCTCTCTCTTCTTCCAGATGTTTAGTTCATTTCATTCCGATCTCCTCTGCATTATTGTAGCCATTTGCTACAGCCTGTCAACTATGCCTCTGCCTATCCCTGTTCTCTCCTCTCTGCACAGGCTACACAAACGCCTCACACCGCGTGGCTGCTGCCTCTCTAACCTGGTGGTCCCTGCACGCACCCCACACCTGGAGTTCCAGGTCTCAGGCAGCCTCTGGAACTGCCGTTCTGCTGCCAACAAAGCTGACTTCATCCCAGCCTATGCTAACCTCCAGTCCCTCGACTTCCTGGCGCTGACGGAAACATGGATTACCACTGAAAACACTGCTACTCCTACTGCTCTCTCCTCGTCTGACCATGTGTTCTCGCATACCCCGAGAGCATCTGGTCAGAGGGGTGGTGGCACAGGAATCCTCATCTCTCCCAAGTGGACATTCTCAATTTTTCCCCTAACCCACCTGTCTATCTCCTCATTTGAATTCCATGCTGTCACAGTCACTAGCCCATTTAAGCTTAATATCCTTGTCATCTATCACCCTCCAGGTTCCCTTGGAGAGTTCATCAATGAGCTTGACGCCTTGATAAGTTCCTTTCCTGAGGATGGCTCACCCCTCACAGTTTTGGGGGATTTCAACCTCCCTATGTCCACATTTGACTCATTTCTCTCTGCCTCCTTCTTTCCACTCCTCTCCTCTTTTGACCTCACCCTCTCACCGTCCCCCCCTACTCACAAGGCAGGCAATACGCTTGACCTCATCTTTACTAGATGCTGCTCTTCTACTAATCTCACTGCAACTCCCCTCCATGTCTCCGACAACTACTTTGTTTCCTTTTCTCTCTCGCTCTCCTCCAACACTACTCACTCTGCCCCTACACAGATGGTAATGCGCCGCCGCAACCTTCGCTCTCTCTCTCCCACTACTCTCTCCTCTTCCATCCTATCATCTCTTCCCTCTGCTCAATCCTTCTCCCTCCAATCTCCTGATTCTGCCTCCTCAACCCTCCTCTCCTCCCTTTCTGCATCCTTTGACTCTCTGTGTCCCCTATCCTCCCGGCCGGCTCGGTCCTCCCCTCCAGCTCCGTGGCTTGATGACTCATTGCGAGCTCACAGAACAGAGCTCCGGGCAGCGGAGCGGAAATGGAAGAAAACTAAACTCCCTGCCGACCTGGCATCTTTTCACTCCCTCCTCTCTACATTTTCTTCATCTGTTTCTGCTGCTAAGGCCACTTTCTACCACTCTAAATTCCAAGCATCTGCCTCTAACCCTAGGAAGCTCTTTGCCACATTTTCCTCCCTCCTGAATCCTCCCCCCCTCCCCCCCCCCCTCCTCTCTCTCTGTGGATGACTTCGTCAACCACTTTGAAAAGAAGGTTGACGACATCCGATCCTCGTTTGTTAAGTCTAATGACACTGCTGGTCCTACTCACACTGCCCTACCCTATGCTTTGACTTCGTTCTCCCCTCTCTCTCCAGATAAAATCCTGCGACTTGTGACTGCAGGCCGCCCAACAACCTGCCCGCCTGACCCCATCCCCTCCTCTCTTCTCCAGACCATCTCCGGTGACCTTCTCCCCTACCTCACCTCGCTGATCAACTCATCCTTGACCGCTGGCCATGTCCCTTCCGTCTTCAAGAGAGCGAGAGTTGCTCCCCTTCTCAAAAAACCAACACTCGATCCCACTGATGTCAACAACTACAGACCAGTATCCCTTCTTTCTTTTCTTTCCAAAACTATTGAGCGTGCCGTCTTTAGCCAACTCTCTTGCTATCTCTCTCAGAATGACCTTCTTGATCCAAACCAGTCAGGTTTCAGGACTGGTCATTCAACTGAGACTGCTCTTCTCTGTGTCACGGAGGCTCTCCGCACTGCTAAAGCTAACTCTCTCTCCTCTGCTCTTGTCCTTCTAGACCTGTCTGCTGCCTTTGATACTGTGAACCATCAGATCCTCCTCTCCACCCTCTCCGAGCTGGGCATCTCCGGCGCGGCTCACTCCTGGATTGCGTCCTACCTGACCGGTCGCTCCTACCAAGTGGCGTGGCGAGAAGCTGTCTCCGCACCACGTGCTCTCACCACTGGTGTCCCCCAGGGCTCAGTTCTAGGCCCTCTCCTTTTCTCCCTATACACCAAGTCACTTGGCTCTGTCATATCCTCACATGGCCTCTCCTATCATTGCTACGCTGACGATACACAACTAATCTTCTCCTTTCCCCCTTCTGATAACCAGGTGGCGAATCGCATCTCTGCATGTCTGGCAGACATATCAGTATGGATGACGGATCACCACCTCAAGCTGAACCCTGGCAAGACGGAGCTGCTCTTCCTCCCGGGGAAGGACTGCCCGTTCCATGATCTCGCCATCACGGTTGACAACTCCGTTGTGTCCTCCTCCCAGAGTGCGAAGAGCCTTGGCGTGACCCTGGACAACACCCTGTCGTTCTCCGCTAACATCAAGGCGGTGACCCGCTCCTGCAGGTTCATGCTCTACAACATTCGGAGAGTACGACCCTGCCTTACACAGGAAGCGGCACAGGTCCTAATCCAGGCACTTGTCATCTCCCGTCTGGATTACTGCAACTCGCTGTTGGCTGGCCTCCCTGCCTGTGCCATTAAACCCTTACAACTAATCCAGAACGCCGCAGCCCGTCTGGTGTTCAACCTTCCCAAGTTCTCTCACGTCACCCCCCTCCTCCGCACACTCCACTGGCTTCCAGTTGAAGCTCGCATCCGTTACAAGACCATGGTGCTTGCCTATGGAGCAGTGAGGGGAACGGCACCTCTGTACCTTCGGGCTCTGATCAGTCCCTACACCCAAACGAGGGCATTGCGTTCATCCACCTCTGGCCTGCTGGCTCCCCTTCCTCTGCGGAAGCATAGTTCCCGCTCAGCCCAGTCAAAACTGTTCGATGCTCTGGCACCCCAATGGTGGAACAAGCTCCCTCACGACGCCAGGACAGCGGAGTCACTCACCACCTTCCGGAGACATTTGAAACCCCACCTCTTTAAGGAATACCTGGGATAGGATAAAGTAATCCTTCTACCCCCCCCCCCCCCCCAAAAAAAAAAAATTGTAAAGTGGTTATCCCACTGGCTATAGGGTGAATGCACCAATTTGTGAGTCGCTCTGGATAAGAGCGTCTGCTAAATGATGTAAATGTGCCCTTGAGCAAGGCACTTAACCCTAATTGCTCCTGTAAGTCGCTCTGGATAAGAGCGTCTGCTAAATGACTAAAATGTAATGTAAATGTAAATGGACGATGGACGGGGCCATGTACAGTCAAATCTTGGGTGAGAACCTCCTTCCCTCAGCCAGGGCATTGAAAATGGGTCGTGGATGGGTATTCCAGCATGACAATGACCCAAAACACACGGCCAAGGCAACAAAGGAGTGGTTCAAGAAGAAGCACATTAAGGTCCTGGAGTGGCCTAGCCAGTCTCCAGACCTTAATCCCATAGAAAATCTGTGGAGGGAGCTGAAGGTTCGAGTTGCCAAACGTCAGCCTCAACCTTAATGACTTGGAGAAGATCTGCAAAGAGGAGTGGAACAAAATCCCTCCTGAGATGTGTGCAAACCTGGTGGCCAACAACAAGAAACGTCTGACCTCTGTGATTGCCAACAAGGGTTTTTCCACCAAGTACTAAATCATGTTTTGCAGAGGGGTCAAATACTTATTTCCCTCATTAAAATACAAATCAATTTATAACATTTTTGACATGCGTTTTTATTCTGTCTCTCACTGTTCAAATAAACCTACCATTAAAATTATAGACTGATCATGTCTTTGTCAGTGGGCAAACGTACAAAATCAGCAGGGATCAAATACTTTTTTCCCTCACTGTATGAGTCACAGCAAAATCTTTTGTAAATCATTTAAATAATTGCCAACATCAAATAGTTTTGTAATGAGTAAGCCATCTGATTCGATGAAAGATGTAGTTGAATTTGTCTTTCTGCCCATAATTTCATTTAAATTACTCCATTGTTTTCCTCCATCATTCGGTATATTATTGATCTTGGCTTCATAATACAGTTTATTTTTTATTTTATTGAGTTTAGTCACATAGTTTCTCAATTTGCAGTAAGTCAGCCAGTCAGATGTGCAGCCAGTCTTATTAGCCACTCCTTTTGCCCCGTCTCTTTCAACCAGACAGTTTTTCAATAACTCATCAATCCATGGAGCCTTAACAGCTCTAACAGTCAGTTTCCTAACAGGTGCATGTTTATCAATAATTGGAAGAAGCAATTTCATAAATTCATCAAGTGCAACGTCTGGATACTCCTTATTAATCACATCAGACCAACAAATATTAACACATCCACATAAGAGTCACAGCTAAATCTTTTGTATGATCTCTTATACACTATTTTAGGCCCAGTTTTTGGAACTTTGGCTTTCCTGGATATAGCCACTATATTGTGATCACTGCATCCAATGGGTACGGATACAGCTTTAGAACAAAGTTCTACAGTATTAGTAAAAATGTGATCGGTACATGTGGATGATTTAGTTCCTATGATGTTTGTAAATACCCTGGTAGGTTGATTAATAACCTGAACCAGATTACAGACTGGTTACAGTGGGAAGCTTTCTCTTGAGCGGACAGTTTGATGAAAACCAGTCAATATTCAGGTCCCCAAGAAAGTAGACCTCTCTGTTTACATCACATACACTATCAAGCATTTCACACATATTATTTAGATACTGACTGTTAGCACTTGGTGACTTATAGCAACACCCCAAAAGAAAAGAATTAAGATGTGGCAAGTGAACCTGCAACCACAACACTTTAATAACACTTCATAAACACTTAACATAAGATCTTCTCTAAGCAGACAGACAGACGGGCTGATCTGGAGCGGGGGAGGGTGGGAGAGAGCGAGAGGGAAGAAGAAAGAGAGAGGAGGAGAGGTGGGAGAGAGAATGAGAGGGGGGAGAGAGAAGGAGAGGGGGGAGAGAGAAGGAGAGGGGGGAGAGAGAAGGAGAGGGGGAGACAGAAGGAGAGGGAGGAGAGGAGGAGAGGGGGAGAGAGAGAAGGAGAGGGGGGGAGAGAGAGAAGGAGAGGGGGAGAGAGAGAAGGAGAGGGGGAGAGAGATAAAGAGAGGGACTGGGGGAGCAGGAGAGGGTCGTGTTCCAGCCTCCAGCCCAGTCTCTCTCTCTCTCTCACTCTCTCTCTCTCTCTCTCCTCTCTCCTCTCTCTCTCTCTCTCTCTCTCTCTCTCTCTCTCTCTCTCTCTCTCTCTCTCTCTCTGTGTTATAAAAGCAGTCAATTATCCCGTGGCATGCTGGGTGTCAGAGGTTACGTGTTGTAGCTGGACTGTGACTGCCTTTGTTCTGCATGTCTGGAAAACACTTCCTGTTTCCTCTGCTGTGTCTGTCTGCTACCTGTAGGTTAGGATACACACCACATTGACATCATTCATCTATGGCTTATCACAGTGGACTCTTCCAACTAAATCACTTTCCATAGCCCTGTAGGTTAGGATAAATAAAATAAAATGTTATTCGTCACATGCTTCGTAAAACAACAGGTGTAGACACCACAGAGAGAAAGAAAATAAATGATAGAAAACATGTAATAATAATTAATAATAATAATACATAATAATAATAATAATAATAAATAATAATAATACATATAGTTCCGTGTAGCTCAGTTGGTAGAGCATGGCGTTTGCAACGCCAGGGTTGTGGGTTTGATTCCCACCGGGGGCCAGTATGAAAAATGTATGCACTCACTAACTGTAAGTTGCTCTGGATAAGAGCGTCTGCTAAATGACTCAAATGTAAAAAAAAAAATGTAAATACACAATGAGTAACGATAACTTAGCTATGTACACAATACCTAGTTGATATGCAGGGCTACGGGGTAATTGAGGTAGATATGTTATGACATAACTAGGAATAAAGTGACAGATAATAAACAGTAGCAGCAGTGTATGAGATAAGTCAAAAAAGTTAGTCAATGCAGATAGTCTGGGTAGCTATTTGGTTTACTATTTTACTAACTTTTTAGCAGTCTTATGGCTTGGGGGTTGAAGCTGTTCAGGGTCCCGTTGGTTCCAGACTTGGTGCATCGGTAACCGCTTGCCATGTGGTCGCAGAGAGAACAGTCTATGACTTGGGTGACTGGAGTCTGACAATTTTTATGGGCCTTCCTCTGACACCGTCTGTTATAGAGGTCCTGGATGGCAGGGAGCTCGGCCCAGTGATGTAAATATACTTAAGTATCAAAATGAAATGTAATTGCTAAAATATACTTAAGTATCGAAAGTAAAAGTAAATGCTATAAATAATAAAAACATTCCTTATATTAAGCAAAACCAGACGGCACAATTTTCTTGTTTTATTTATTTATTTCTGGATAGCCAGGGGCACACTCCAACACTCAGACATCATTTACAAACAAAGCATTTGTGTTTACTGAGTCTGCCAGATCAGAGGCAGTAGAGATGACCACGCGTTCTCGTGATAAGTGCGTGAATTGGACCCTTTTCCTGTTCTGGGCATGTCTGAAATAAAGCAGGCCATTGAGGAGAATGATGACACCTTTACCGATGTTTCTCTAATGACTGCCTCGCCTGGTTCACCAACTACATCTCAGATAGAGTTCAATGTGTCAAATCGGAGGGCCTGTTGTCTGGACCTCTGGCCGTCTCTATGGGGGTGCCACAGGGTTCAAATCTTGGGCCGACTCTATTCTCTGTTTATATCAATGATGTCGCTCTTGCTGCTGGTGATGCTCGGATCCACCTCTATGCAGACGACACCATTTTGTATACATCTGGCTCTTCATTGGACACTGTGTTAACAAACCTCCAAACGAGCTTCAACGCCATACAACACTCCTTCAGTAGCCTCCAACTGCTCTTAAACACTAGTAAAACTAAATGCATGCTCTTCAACCGAACGCTGCTTGCACCCGCCCACCCGACTAGAATCACTACTCTCGGCAGGTCTGACCTAGAGTAGGTGGACAACTACAAATACCTAGGTTTCAATTTAAATGATTATGTAAAATTCTTGCTACCAATAGAATGTTATTTATATGGGGGATACAATCTTCCCAGCTCTGCAGATTTTGCTGTGAAGAGACAGAATCATTAGATCATTTGTTTTGGTACTGTCCATTTGTAGCTTGTTTTTGGACACAGGTCCAGGAATGGCTGAAGGATTGCAATATTTACCTGGAGCTAACCCTGCAGATGGCACTACTGGGTGATCTGAAAAGTAATGGTCAATCGATCAATAATATAATAATACTTTTAGCAAAAATGTTTATTTTCAATTCACAATCTGTAGAAACAATGAGAATAGAAAGGTTCAGAACTTTTGTAAGACATCACAGTACAGTTGAAAGATATATGGCAAATAGAAATCCTATATGGATGGTGTTAAGAGATAGATGGTAGGTGTTGAATGGAATTGAAGGATGGGACTAATAACAACTAACAACAAACAATAACAAGATAACTAATAATGTAACTGTGTCCATAATAAGTGTATGGGTTGTAGGTTGGGAGCTTTTGGGACACAGTTAGAAAGATATGGCATATAGAAGCAAACCGGATGGACATCATGAAAATGATCGGAGAGGTTGAGGGTAGAAGAAGTTCAGGAGAAAGAACAAACTAAATGTAATTATTGTAAAATTGACTGTGTCCATAAAATGTTGATAGTGGGTATGGGCTGGAAGTAGAGGCCTAGGCGTTGTTGTTCACTAGTTTACTCCAAGTGGGGAAAGGGTGGTGGGGTTGGAAAGTAATAAAGGGGAATATATATATATATATTTTAAAAGGATATTTATGTGTATGTATGTATATGTGTATGTATGTGTATATATATATATATATATATATATATATATATATATATATATATATACTGCTCAAAAAAATAAAGGGAACACTTAAACAACACAATGTAACTCCAAGTCAATCACACTTCTGTGAAATCAAACTGTCCACTTAGGAAGCAACACTGATTGACAATACATTTCACATGCTGTTGTGCAAATGGAATAGACAACAGGTGGAAATTATAGGCAATTAACAAGACATCCCCAATAAAGGACTGGTTTTGCAGGTGGTGACCACAGACCACTTCTCAGTTCCTATGCTTCCTGGCTGATGTTTTGGTCACTTTTGAATGCTGGCGGTGCTTTCACTCTAGTGGTAGCATGAGACGGAGTCTACAACCCACACAAGTGGCTCAGGTAGTGCAGCTCATCCAGGATGGCACATCAATGCGAGCTGTGGCAAGAAGGTTTGCTGTGTCTGTCAGCGTAGTGTCCAGAGCATGGAGGCGCTACCAGGAGACAGGCCAGTACATCAGGAGACGTGGAGGAGGCAGTAGGAGGGCAACAACCCAGCAGCAGGACTGCTACCTCTGCCTTTGTGCAAGGAGGAGCAGGAGGAGCACTGCCAGAGCCCTGCAAAATGACCTCCAGCAGGCCACAAATGTGCATGTGTCTGCTCAAACGGTCAGAAACAGACTCCATGAGGGTGGTATGAGGGCCCAACGTCCACAGGTGGGGGTTGTGCTTACAGCCCAACACCGTGCAGGACGTTTGGCATTTGCCAGAGAACACCAAGATTGGCAAATTCGCCACTGGCGCCCTGTGCTCTTCACAGATGAAAGCAGGTTCACACTGAGCACATGTGACAGACGTGACAGAGTCTGGAGACGCCGTGGAGAACGTTCTGCTGCCTGCAACATCCTCCAGCATGACCGGTTTGCGGTGGGTGAGTCATGGTGTGGGGTGGCATTTCTTTGGGGGGCCGCACAGCCCTCCATGTGCTCGCCAGAGGTAGCCTGACTGCCATTAGGTACCGAGACGAGATCCTCAGACCCCTTGTGAGACCATATGCTGGTGCGGTTGGCCCTGGGTTCCTCCTAATGCAAGACAATGCTAGACCTCATGTGGCTGGAGTGTGTCAGCAGTTCCTGCAAGAGGAAGGCATTGATGCTATGGACTGGCCCGCCCGTTCCCCAGACCTGAATCCAATTGAGCACATCTGGGACATGTTGTCAGCACATTCAACTATGTAAAGAAAAAAGTATTTAATAAGATTATTTCATTCATTCAGATCTAGGATGTGTTATTTTAGTGTTCCCTTTATTTTTTTGAGCAGTGTATATATATATATATATGTATATGTATGTATGTGTGTATGTATGTATATATGTATATATATATAAAAACATGGGGGATGTGATGCAGTGGTCTAAGGCACTGTGCCACTAGAGATCCTGGTTCGAATCCAGGCTCTGTCGTAGCCGGCCGCGACCGGGAGACTCATGGGGCGGCGCACAATTGGTCCAGGGTAGGGGAGGGAATGGCCGGCAGGGATGTAGCTCAGTTGGTAGAGCATGGCGTTTGCAACGCCAGGGTTGTGGGTTCAATTCCCATGGGGGGCCAGTATGAAAAATATGTATGCACTCACTAACTGTAAGTCGCTCTGGATATGAGCGTCTGCTAAATGACTAAAATGTAATGTAAATGTAATTACATTGATGGAAGTTACAATTTATCTGCAATATTAAGCTGATCTACCCCCCAAAAAATAAAAAAAATAGAAAAATACCTAGGTGTCTGGTTAGACTGTAAACTCTCTTTCCAGACTCACATTATCCTATTTCGCAACAAAGCCTCCTTCACTCATGCTGCCAAACATGCCCTCGTAAAACTGACTATCCTACCGATCCTTGACTTCGGCGATGTCATTTACAAAATAGCCTCCAACACTCTACTCAGCAAATTGGATGTAGTCTATCACAGTGCCATCCGTTTTGTCACCAAAGCCCCATATACTACCCACCATTGTGACCTGTACGCTCTTGTTGGCTGGCCCTCACTACATATTCGTCGCCAAACCCACTGGCTCCAGGTCATCTATAAATCACTGCTAGGCAAATCCCCGCCTTATCTTAGCTCATTGGTCTCAATAGCAGCACCCACCCGTAGTCTGCGCTCCAGCAGGTATATCTCACTGGTCATCCCCAAAGCCAACACCTCCTTTGGCCGCCATTCCTTCCAGTTCTCTGCTGCCAATGACTGGAACGAACTACAAAAATCTCTGAAGCTGGAGACTCTTATCTCCCTCACTAACTTTAAGCATCAGTTGTCAGAGCAGCTTACCGATCACTGCACCTGTACACAGCCCATCTGAAATTAACCCACCCAACTACCTCATCCCTATATTGTTATTTATTTTGCTCATTTGCACCCCAGTATCTCTATTTGCACATCATCTTTTGCACATCTATCATTCCAGTGTTAATACTACATTGTAATTATTTTGCACTATGGCCTATGTATTGCCTTACCTCCATAAGTTACTACATTCGCACACACTGTATATATATTTTCTGTTGTATTTTTGACTTTATGTTTTGTTTTACCCCATATGTAACTCTGTGTTGTTGTTTTTATCGCACTGCTTTGCTTTATCTTGGCCAGGTCGCAGCTGTAAATGAGAACTTGTTCTCAACTGGCTTACCTGGTTAAATAAAGGTGAAATAAAAATAAATAAAATAAATGTGGCACCAACAATCACCTGCCTTTTGAAGAGACACTAGGTATCTATGAAACACATTTACCTGGTGCCTTTTGAAGAGACTTTCCAATGTGTCAAGTCATTCTCTTTTTGTTTTCTCATGATTTGGTTGGGTCTAATTGTGTTGCTGTCCTGGGGCTCTGTGGGCTCTGTTTGTGTTTGTGAACAGAGCCCCAGGACCAGCTTGCTTAGGGGACTCTTCTCCAGGTTCATCTCTCTGTATGTGATGGCTTTGTTATGGAAGGTTTGGGAATCGCTTCCTTTTAAGTGGTTATAGAATTTAACGGTTCTTTTCTGGATTTTGATAATTATCGGGTATCGGCCTAATTCTGCTCTGCATGCATTATTTTGCGTTTTTCGTTGTACACTGAGGATATTTTTGCAGAATCTCAATTTGGTGTTTGTCCCATTTTGTGAATTCTTGGTTGGTGAGCGGATCCCACACCTCACAACCATAAAGGGCAATGGGTTCTATAACTGATTCAAGTATTTTTAGCCAGATCCTAATTAGTATGTCAAATTTTATGTTCCTTTTGATGGCATAGAAGGCCCTTCTTGCCTTGTCTCTCAGATCGTTAACAGCGTTGTGGAAGTTACCTGTGGTGTTGATGTTTAGGCCGAGGTATGTATAGTTTTTTGTGTGCTCTAGGGCAACGGTGTCTAGATGGAATTTGTATTTGTGGTCCTGGCAACTGGACCTTTTTTGGAACACCATTATTTTTGTCTTACTGAGATTTACTGTCAGGGCCCTGGTCTGACAGAATCTGTGCAGAAGATCTAGGTGCTGCTGTAGGCCCTCCTTGGTTGGTGACAGAAGCACCAGATCATCAGCAAACAGTAGATATTTGACTTCAGATTCCAGCAGGGTGAGGCCAGTTGCTGCAGACTGTTCTAGTGCCCTCGCCAATTCGTTGATATATATGTTGAAGGGGGTGAAGCTTAAACTGCATCCCTGTCTCACTCCACGGCCCTGTGGAAAGAAATGTGTGTGTTTTTTGCCAATTTTAACCATACACTTGTTGTTTGTGTACATGGATTTTATAATGTTGTATGTTTTTCCCCCAACCCCACTTTCCATCAATTTGTATAGCAGACCCTCATCCCAAATTGAGTCAAAAGCTTTTTTGAAATCAACAAAGCATGAGAAGACTCTCTCTCTCTCTGTCTCAGTCTCAGTCTCTTTCTCTCTCTCTCTCTCTCTCTCTCTCTCTCTCTCTCTCTCTCTCTCTCTCTCTCTCTCTCTCTCTACTACCCCTCCCCCAGAAAGTAGATTTGCAGGTTGTTAGTCACTTATGGCTGATTGGGGAATAGAGAGACTGAGGTAGAGAGGTGTAGGCCTCATTGGCTTCTGATGAAGCAGCTCTGCTGACGCAATGATGAGACAATCACATCCTTCCTCCGATGTGGAGGGGAGACCTGGTCCACCAGGAAGGGACAGACAGAGAGAGAAATAGAGAGTCTTCCAGTGCTGGCGGCCGGCCGGTCACTGACCCAAAGAAACCTAGATAAGTGACGTATTGGTGACGTACTGTTAATTTTCTCTCTCAGAACTTTACGCACACACACGCACGCACACACACGAACACTTGCACACACAAACACACACACACAAACCCTCTCTCTCTGATGTAAAGCTCCGTTAGGCCTGTGGAAGCAGAGGAAACCAGCCAACCTGCCAGTAGTAATGTCTTCATTATAAAAGCCTCTCATCTCAACCCACATCTGTCATCGCTCTGAAAGGATAAACCAGGTAGTAACTCTTCTACTATTGTAAGGACCTGTCTGTCTGTCTGTCTGTCTGTCTGTCTGTCTGTCTGTCTGTCTGTCTGTCTGTCTGTCTGTCTGTCTGTCTGTCTGTCTGTCTGTCTGTCTGTCTGTCTGTCTGTCTGTCTGTCTGTCTGTCTGTCTGTCTGTCTGTCTGTCTGTCTGTCTGTCTGTCTGTCTGTCTGTCTGTCTGTCTGTCTGTCTGTCTGTCTGTTTGTCTGTCTACCTGCCTGCCTACCTGCCTGCCTGCCTGCCTGCCTGTCTGTCTGCCTGCCTGCCTGCCTGCCTGCCTGCCTGTCTGTCTACCTCTGAAACAAACCTCCATTTAGCACACAAAGGCTAGACCATTCAACACAACATACCTTCCAATGTCTTCATTATGAAAGCTTCTCAAACTTCCTCCCCTTGCGAGAGGTACTGAGGAGAGCTAAGAGAGAAATGCAAAGTACTGCAAACCCCTGGATACCAGTTGTGATTGAATAGAGTCAGCTGGGAGGAAAGTCATAGTTGGGATATTAATATGGCTGTCACGTATACGCAGGAAGTCAGGAGGCAGGTGCAGAGGGAGAGTTTAATAACAATGACGCAAGGCAAATGAACATAACAGGGGATGCATACTGAACATGAAAACAAACCAATACTGCCTGAAGACTGAGGCTACTGAGGGCTAAATACAGGGAAGGTCATCAAGGTGATGAGGAAGTCCAGGTGTGTGTAATGATGGAGAGCAGGTGTGTGTAATGATGGAGACCAGGTGTGTGTAATGATGGTTTGCCAGGTGTGTGTAATGATGGGTTGCCAGGTGTGTGTAATGATGGGTTGCCAGGTGTTTGTATTGATGGTGGACAGGACCGGTGGTTAGTAGACTGACAACGTTGAGTGCTGGAGAGGGGGAGTGGGCGAAGACGTGACAGTGACAGTGAGAGAGAGAGAGAGAGAGAGCGACTGACAGCTAACAGAGATTTATGAGTGCCCCATTTGAACAGTACACAACCAGCTGCCTTCCAACCAGACCTGAGTTCAAATACATTTGTATTTGTGTATTTGAGTATCTGGTATTTAAAATAATTTTTGTAGTACATTTTTTTTTTTTTTTATGTATGCACTCACTAACTGTCGCTCTGGATAAGAGCGTCTGCTAAATGACTAAAATGTAATAAAATGTTGTATATTTCCAAATGCACAGCCCAGAACAAGTAATTTTATTTGAGTATTTCAATGGTTATTTGTAAAAACCAAATAGTCTGGCAAATTGTATTTCAAATACTGAAATACACTGAATGAAATACACTCCCATGCATTTAATTAGGTGGGACTTGCGAATCAAAAGTACTTATTATTATTATTGTTCTGCACGCTAGGTACCTTCAGGCTCTGATCAGTCCCTACACCCAAACGAGGGCATTGCGTTCATCCACCTCTGGCCTGCTGGCCCCCCTACCTCTGCGGAAGCACAGTTCCCGCTCAGCCCAGTCAAAACTGTTTGCTGCTCTGGCACAGAGGGGGGTAGAAGGATTACTTTATCCTATCCCAGGTATTCCTTAAAGAGGTGGGGTTTCAAGTGTCTCCGGAAGGTAATGAGTGACTCCGCTGTCCTGGCGTCGTGAGGGAGCTTGTTCCACCATTGGGGTGCCAGAGCAGCAAACAGTTTTGACTGGGCTGAGCGGGAACTGTGCTTCCGCAGACCAGAGGTGGATGAACGCAATGCCCTCGTTTGGGTGTAGGGACTGATCAGAGCCTGAAGGTATGGAGGTGCCATTCCCCTCACAGCTCCGTAGGCAAGCATGGTCTTGTAGCAGATGCGAGCTTCAACTGGAAGCCAGTGGAGTGTGCGGAGGAGCGGGGTGACGTGAGAGAACTTGGGAAGGTTGAACACCAGACGGGCTGCGGCATTCTGGATGAGTTGTAGGGGTTTAATGGCACAGGCAGGGAGCCCAGCCAACAGCGAGTTGCAGTAATCCAGACGGGAGATGACAAGTGCCTGGATTAGGACCTGTGCCGCTTCCTGTGTAGGGCAGGGTCGTGCTCTCCGAATGTTGTAGAGCATGAACCTACAGGATCGGGTCACCGCCTTGATGTTAGCGGAGAACGACAGGGTGTTGTCTAGGGTCACGCCAAGGCTCTTTGCACTCTGGGAGGAGGACACAACGGAGTTGTCAACCATGATGGCGAGATCATGGAACGACGGGCAGTCCTTCCCCGGGAGGAAGAGCAGCTCCGTCTTGCCGAGGTTCAGCTTGAGGTGGTGATCCGTCATCCACACTGATATGTCTGCCAGACATGCAGAGATGCGATTCGCCATCTGGTTATCAGAAGGGGGAAAGGAGAAGATTAGTTGTGTGTCGTCTGCGTAGCAATGATAGGAGAGGCCATGTGAGGATATGACAGAGCCAAGTGACTTGTAGTATAGCGAGAATAGGAGAGGGCCTAGAATGTGGCAAAGAGCTTCCTAGAGTGGTAGAAAGTGGCTTTAGCAGCAGAAACAGATGAAGAAAATGTAGAGAGGAGGGAGTGAAAAGATGCCAGGTCCGCAGGGAGTCTAGTTTTCCTCCATTTCCGCTCGGCTGCCCGGAGCCCTGTTCTGTGAGCTCGCAATGAGTCGTCAAGCCACGGAGCAGGAGGGGAGGACCGAGTAGCCCTGCTTCTTTGTGTTCTTGAATGTAGCCCTGTTTCTTTGTGTTCTTGAACATAGCCCTGTTTCTTTGTGTTCTTGAATGTAGCCCTGTTTCTTTGTGTTCTTGAACATAGCCCTGTTTCTTTGTGTTCTTGAATGTAGCCCTGTTTCTTTGTGTTGTTGAACGTAGCCCTGTTTCTTTGTGTTGTTGAACGTAGCCCTGTTTCTTTGTGTTCTTGAACGTAGCCCTGTTTCTTTGTGTTCTTGAACGTAGCCCTGTTTCTTTGTGTTCTTGAACGTAGCCCTGTTTCTTTGTGTTCTTGAACGTAGCCCTGTTTCTTTGTGTTCTTCCATGTTTGTTCATTGATTCCACCTGTGTTAGTTACTCACCTGGTCTCATCAGCTCCTTATTTAGTTCAGTTCTTTCTGTTTGTGCCTTGTGAGGTATTGTTCGTTTTGACTCTACTAAGCCTTTTCCTAGCTCGTTTGTGAGAACCAGTTATAGCCTTCAGTCCTAGTTTTGTTTCTCCTGCCTGTTTGCCTACCTGTGTGTGACCATTGCCTGCCTGTGACCACGATTCCTGCCTTCTGCGAAGGTGTAATAAACAGCCACCTGCAGCGCTCTTCGTGTGAATCTACACCTTTTTCTCCCTGAGTATTCATTACAGAATACCTAACCAAAAACAGAATGGATTCAGCGGAGCTACAGTGGCGCCTATCACGGCAAGAGGAGCGTATGGAGGTAATCGGCCATCTTCTCTGCCAGCCTATCCCTACTCCTCCGATGCCAGGTATCGTAACCCATAGAAAATATGACGGTTCACCTGGAAAATGTCAGGGATTTCTGATGCAATGCAGAAAATACATTGAGCACAACCCCACTAACTTTGCCACCGACAGGAGCAGGGTGGATTTAGTTGTGTCTCTACTCACAGGCAAAGCCCTTGATTGGGCCACCGCCATATGGACTGCCAACAGCACAGAACTCGGATCCGAGACCCATTTCCACACCCTCTTCAAAGAGGTATTCGATCACTCTCCTTCCGGTCGTCCTATAGGGGACCTCCTCATAGACCTTCAACAAGGACGCAATTCAGCTGCCGAGTACGCCCTCGAGTTCCGCACCATGGCTGCAGGGAGTGGATGGAGTGAGGCTGCTTTACTTACCGTCTACCGAAGAGGGCTCAACAGGGAACTTCAGGTGGAGCTGGCCTGTAGAGGTGACCTTCAGGATTTAAATCAATACATTCGTATCTCCATCGACCACCTCATCGCCGACCGCCGAAGTACTCTGCCACCCAGGAACCCGAAACCTTTCCATGATTCCGTCATCCCGCACGAGTCGTCCAGAGCCCAGTTGGGTCATGCTCCTCTCCCGTGTATCGAATATCAAAGGCGGATCCAAGAAGGGCTCTGCCTATACTGTGGAGGGAAAGATCATCTACTCAGCCATTGCCCTGTTCGCCCCCCACGGAGAGATGAGAAGAGTCCCTCCGCTGCCATGCAGGTAGGCGGGTCTGTATTTCTAAATATCTTCCAGAAGCAATTCTCCATCCCAGTATTGATAACCGTGAAGGGAGTTTCGAAGTACGTAGAGGGCTTGATAGATTCGGGAGCAAGAGCTTGACATTGATCTTACACCTGTCACCCCTCCCTTAAGGATTAACACCCTGGACGGGCTTCTTTAGGCACCTGACACAGAGCGTTACCTTCCAGATTGGAGTCTTCCACACTGAAACCATTCACTCATGGAACTCTCATCCCCCAAACATCCACTCATCCTCGGACACCCCTGGCTTTGTCGTTACGACCCTGCCATCTCGTGGCGACAAGGTGAACTACTGTCCTGGTCTTCTACCTGCTTCACCAGTTGTCTCAGCCTACCCTGCAGAGCCACCACCATTGAGGACTCTGCCTCTGCAGTGCCACCCACCATACCATCTGAATACGCCCAGTACAGCAATGTCTTCAGCAGAATCAAGGCCTCCACTCTGCCACCACATCGCCCAGGGGACTGTGCTATTGACTTACTGAGGCAATGGAGTACTACATTGATGAAGCACTCAAACCGTTTCATTCGTCCTTCTTCTTCCCTGGCTGCGTCCAGCTTCTTCTTCGTTGGAAAAAAGGACGGTGGTCTCCGTCCATGTATTGATTACCGTTCCCTGAATGACGTCACGGTCAACAACCGTTTCCCTCTTCCTCTGATCCCAGCGACCCTTGAACAAGTGGGCCGCGGCAACATCTATACAAAACTCGACCTGCGGAGTGCTTATAACCTTGTCCGTATACGTGAAGGCGACGAATGGAAGACGGCCTTTATCACCGCACGAGGGCACTACGAATACCTGGTCATGCCCTACAGCCTTACTAACGCCCCCTCCGTCTTCCAATCCTTTATGAATGAGGTTTTCCAGGATATGATCAACCGCTTTCTCATCGTCTACATTGATGACATCCTGATTTACTCCCTGAAGGAACACATACAGCATGTACAAAGGGTTCTTCAACGGCTCCTTGACCATAACCGTTATGTGAAGACTGAAAAGAGCACCTTCCACATAACCTCGGTAAACTTCCTTGGTTTCGTACCGACACCTGGAGGGGTCAGAATGGATGAGAACAAAGTCACCGCCATCAGTAACTGGCCCAAACCCACCACCGTTAAGTAACTCCAACGTTTCATTGTGTTCTCCAACTTCTATCGCCGGTTCATTCGGAACATCAGTTCTACTGCCGCTCCCCTCACTGCCCTTACCAGCCAAACGACCCGGAGCCTTCAATGGACTGATACTGCACTGACTGCTTTCAACACCTTGAAACACCTCTTCACCTCAGCTCCTGTCCTTCGCCAACCTGATCCGACCCTTCCTTTCACCCTGGAGGTGGATGCCTCCGAAGTAGGAGTAGGAGCCATACTCTCTCAGCGGGTGGGAACACCTCCAAAATCACATCCTTGTGCCTTCTTCTCCAGGAAGTTATCCCCCGTTGAGAGGAATTACGATATGGGGAACAGAGAACTCCTCACCATCAAGCTGGCCCTCGAGGAGTGGCGCCACTGGTTGGAGGGCGCACAACATCCCTTTCTCGTCCTAACAGATCATCGTAATCTGGAATATATCAGAGGGGCCAAGAGGTTAAACTCCAGACAAGCCCACTGGGCTCTCTTCTTCACACGCTTCCATTTTCATGTTACTTGCATCTCTGGAAAGAAAAATGCAAAAGCTGATGCTCTCTCCCGCCAGTTTGACCTTCCGACCAGTAACTCAGATCCTACACCCATTCACCAATACACCCTACACCCTAACACCAATACTTATTTCCCTCATTAAAATGCAAATCAATTTATAACATTTTTGACATGCGTTTTTCTGGATTTTGTTGTTGTTATTCTGTCTCTCACTGTTCAAATAAACCTACCATTAAAATTATAGACTGATAATTTTTTTGTAAGTGGGCAAACGTACAAAATCAGCAGGGGATCAAATCACTGTACAGTCCTCTTCATCCTCCAGTCTCAACCAGCAGTGCGCCCCCACCATTGGACGTTGGAGGGGAACCTGCCTACGCCATTCAGGCCATCCTTGATTCCAAACGCCTGAGAGGTCACATCCACTATTTAGTGGACTGGGAAGGTTATGGGCCTGAAGACCGGTCCTGGGTCCCCGAGTGGGACATCCTCGACCCAGAGATGATTCAGGCATTCCACCGTAACCGTCCGGATCGTCCCACTCCCCGACCTCGGGGTCGACCCCCGAACAGAAAAGTGTTAAAAATAGCCCACGATAACATATGTAGCTTAAGAAACAAGGTTCATGAAATCAATAATTTGCTAGTAACAGATGACATTCATATTCTGACAATCTCTGAAACTCACTTAGATAATACCTTTGATGATACAGTGGTAGCAATACGAGGTTATAAAATGTACAGAAAATACAGAAATGCCAATGGGGGCGGTGTTGCGGTCTATATTCAGAACCACATTCCTGTAAAGCTTAGAGAGGATCTCATGTTAAATATTGTCGAAGTAACATGGCTACAGGTTCATCTGCCTCACCTAAAGCCCATTCTGGTGGGAAGCTGCTATAAACCACCAAGTGCTAACAGTCAGTATCTGGATAACATATGTTAAATATTTTAGTCTCCTGAGGGGGAAAAGGTGTTGTCATGCCCTCTTCACGACTGTCTTGGTGTGTTTGAACCATGATAGTTCATTGGTGATGTGGACACCAAGGAACTTGAAACTCTCAACCCGCTCCACTACAGCCCATTGATGTTAATAGGGGCCTGTTCAGCCCTCCTTTTCCTGTAGTCCACGATCAGCTCCTTTGTCGTGCTCACATTGAGGGAGAGGTTGTTGTCCTGGCACCACACTGCCAGTTCTCTGACCTCCTCCCTATAGGCTGTCTCATCGTTGTCGGTGATCAAGCCTACCACTGTTGTGTCGTCAGCAAACTTAATGATGGTGTTGGAGTCGTGCTTGGCCACACAGTCGTGGGTGAACAGGGAGTACAGGAGGGGACTAAGCACGCACCCCTGAGGGGCCCCAGTGTCGAGGATCAGCGTGGCAGATGTGTTGTTGCCTACCACCTGGGGGCAGCCCGTCAGGAAGTCCAAGATCCAGTTGCAGAGAAAGGTGTTTAGTCCCAGGGTCCTTAGCTTAGTGATGAGCTTTTTGAGCACTACGGTGTGGAACGCTGAGCTGTAATTAATTTACAGCATTCTCACATAGGTGTTCATTTTGTCCAGGTGGGAAAGGGCAGTATGGAATGTGATTGAGATTGCATCATCTGTGGATATGTTGGGTCTAGGATTTCTGGGATGAGTGTTGGATGGGTGTTGATGTGAGCCATGACCAGCCTTTCAAAGCAGTTTAGTCATTTAGGCAGGTTACCTTCACTTTCTTGGGCACAGGGACTATGGTGGTCTGCTTGAAACATGTAGGTATTACAGACTCGGTCAGGGAGAGGTTGAAAATGTCAGTGAAGACACTTACCAGTTGGTCTGCACATGCTCTGAGTACACGTCCTGGTAATCCGTCTGGCCCCGTGACCTTGTGAATGCCACATCCGACTAGCATCAGAGCCAGTGTAGTAGGATTCAATCTTAGTCCTGTACTGACGCTTTGCCTGTTTGATGGTTTGTCTGAGGGCATAGCGGGATTTCTTATATGCGTCCGGGTTAGAGTCCCGCTCCTTGAAAGCGGCATCTCTAGCCTTTAGCTCGGTGCGGATGTTTCCTGTAATCCATGGCTTCCGGTTGGGATGTGTACGTACACGGTCACTGTTGGGATGACGTCGTTGATGCACTTATTGATGGAGACGGTGACTGAGGTGGTATATTCCTCAATGCCATTGGATGAATCCCGGAACATATTCCAGTCTGTGCAAGCAAAACAGTCCTGTAGCGTAGCATCCGCTTCATCAGACTACCTCCATATTGAGCACGTCACTGGTACTTCCTGCTCGAGTCACTGGTACTTCCTGCTTTACTTTTGCTTGTAAGCAGGAATCAAGAGGATAGAATTATGGTCAGATTTGCCAAATGGAGGGAGAGCTTTGTATGCGTCTCTATGTGTGGAGTGAAGGTTTGTCTTTAGTTTTTCCCCCTCTAGGTGCACTTGTGACATGCTGGTAGAAATGAGGTAAAACGGATTTAAGTTTGCCTGCATTAAAGTCCCCAGCCACTAGGAGCGTCGCTTATGGATGAGCATTTTCTTGTTTGCTTATGGCCTTATACAGCTCGTTGAGTGCGGTCTTAGTGCCAGAATCAGTTTGTGGTGGTAAATAGACGGCTAAGAATAGTATAGATGAAAACTCTCTTGGTAGATAGTGGGGTCTACAGCTTATCATGAGGTACTCTACCTCAGGCGAGCAAAACCTCGAGACTTCTTTAGTATTAGACATCGCGCACCAGCTGTTATTGACAAATAGACACACACCCCCACCCCTCGTCTTACCAGACGTAGCTGCTCTGTCCTGCCGATGCGATGGAAAACCCAGCCAGCTCTGTATTATCTGTGTCGTCGTTCAGCCACGACTCGGTAAAACAGAAGATATTACAGTTTTTAATGTCCCTTTGGTCTTGATCGTAGATCATCCAGTTTATTTTCTAATGATTGCACGTTGGCCAATAGGACGGATGGTAATGGAGGTTGACTTACTCGCCGACAAATTCTCACAAGGCCTCCGCCCCTTTTGTCTCCGTCTTTTCTTCATGTGAATGACGGGGATTTGGTCTCAGGAAAGCAGTATATCCTTCGCGTTGAACTCATTAAAGAAAAAATATTTGTCCAGTTCGAGGTGAGTAATCGCTGTTCTGATGTCCAGAAGCTATTTTCGGTTATAAGAGATTGTAGCAGCAACATTATGTACAAAATAAGTTACAAACAATGCAAAAAAACTAACAAAATAGCACAGTTGGTTAGGAGCCCGTAAAACGGCAGCTATCCCCTCCAGTGCCATTAAATCAATTATATCAATATGGTGCCATCTAGTGGTGTAGCGTGGCCGACTTTGAAGGCAGCAACTAATCATTCTCAAATTCATAGAGGCTAATTCATTGAGTCTCAATACAAAATCTGGAATGAATCTGACTTATGGTTCATGAGGAGAAGATTCTTGCAGATGGTTTTGAGCATTAGCGTTACATATGCAAAGAATGAGTTGTTAATAGCTTCCTTGTCTTTTGAGATATCAATACCAAATTCAGTTTGATTCATCTTAGGGACGTCCATGATAACGATGACAAGTTTCAAGTTGATAGTCCACTGTGGAGTGGATTTACAGTGGTTTAGATGGACACGTAAATTCCGATTTGTCAATAACTCAGCCATCTTTTGACCAATCCCTTAGTCATTTGGTCCTATGGTTCATGAAAATAGGATTTGTAGCAATTTTGTTCAGATTTTAACATATTAGCATATGTGCTAATATTCTTCTACTGGAATAGTGTGGCCATCTTTGAACACATCAACGTTCTTTTCTCAAACTCTTTAGGGACTATTGTGATGAGTCCAAATACCACATTTGGAGGGAATTTTAGTCCATGTTATTTTTTAAGATATCAAGCCTAACATAACATGGTTCATCATGGTAATGTTTCTGATGACCCTAAAAAATTGATAGCCCATTGTGGAGTGTATTTAGAAAGGATTTAAATAAACATGTAAAATCTGATTTCCTGATGTATCAATACCTCAGCCATCTCTTAACCAATCCCTTAGCTTTGCTCAAACTAAGCCTACACTTCGAATTTGGTGTTATTTTGAGTTTTCCAAAATTTCCAAGATGGTGTAAAATGTATCCTGCTGGACCTTATGGGTCCTCAAGCCAAATTTGTTAAGTATGAGGAAAGACACCTACATACAAGTCTCTAGGTCAAATGGGGTGATGGATATGAGGTTTTAAGTTAGACTGTGTATAACAACTCCCCCTATAGGTCAATCGGTGCCATTCTGTTTGTCCAATTTACTCATAGCCTCTAGTTTCGGGGTACCAAATTAGAAAAAAAGTGACCAATCTATGCTTGAGTTAAAAATATTAATAATTCAGGGAATTACAATAGGTTTCACAGATTCACTGTGGACCCCTAATAAGAATTTGTAAATACTGTCGAATACTTTCAACGTGTACTTCCAAATACAATAACATATTCAACTACTTTTCAAGTAGAAGATATCTGAATACTTACTTTGAATGTGTGTGAAAGTAATTGAGATATTTGAAATAATATTTGAACACAGGTCTGCTTCCAACATTAAATACTCATAAATATCATAAGGAGTCCTTGCGAATAGAGGAGTGAGAGTCTGTCATTGTTCATAATTTACATTTCAAACAGAAATACTTCCACCACGGCTTGGCTCTCAGGTTCTATCTCCCTGGCTGTTTTCCCAGCTCCCTCTTCATGGAAAGGGTCTGGAGTTATCGTTGAGAGGGAGAGTGGGTTTGTGTGTGTGTGCGTGGCATAAGAATTCAGCATCAAGTTCTTATGTGAATGCTTCTACAGATGCTTTTCCATGACACTGCCCAGTAAGCAAAATGATGTTGACAAATTTTATGTTCTGAATGAAAGGTGAAAAGACCTTGGAGGTGAGGGGTGGAGGTTGGGGATGAGGGGGGAGGTTGGGTGTGGGGTGTTGGGGGGGTCAACCAGTCAAACAGTCAACCAGATCCTCAAGGAAGATGAAGAAGATACTTTTAAATATGTTATTGGACCAAAAACAGATCTGGCTAATTAATCTATATGGGTCAAATTTTACATTTGACATTTTAGTCATTTAGCAGACACTCTTATCCAGAACGACTTACAGTTAGTGAGTGCATACATTTTCATACTGGCCCCCGTGGGAATCGAACCCACAACCCTGGCGTTGCAAGCGCCATGCTCTACCAACTGAGCTACGCGGAACTATAAAATAATGATGATCCACACTTCTTCGAAAATATATATAAAAATCTATTGAGCTCACAAGCAACGAATGAATCTATTATTATGGTGGGAGTTTATAATATGGTTTTAAGTACCTCAGTACAAACTATCACCCTTAAGCACTTAAGGAGATCATGAATATCATGGATACATTAGAACTAGTGGAGATATGGAGGCTGAAAAACCCTGATCTAGTGAGATATACATGGAGGAGGCTTAATCAAGCTAGTCGTCTTGATTACTTTCCTGGTCTCATTCTTGCTGGCATCAAAAGTTTAAAAAGTATTAATAGGAGACAGAATGTGATCTGATCATCATCTAATTGGCCTCCATATAACTCTTACAGAATTTCCATGTGGACGGGGATATTGGAAAATTAATCAAAGCCATAATTGACTTATTCCTGCACAACATAGGTACAGCAGATCCCCTTATAAATGTACTTTTAGAGGCCATTCAATACAATACTCATCATTAAAACAAAAGCAGTTTAGGTCAAAAGAGATTAGACTAGTAAAGGAAATAGAGGAAATAGCGCAGGTAGATGGTCGTCATGGAAACTGGACTACAGAGGCACAAAATAGGTTAGAGGAAAAAATAAAAGAATTGGAGGTACTTATTCAAGAACGATCAAGTGTAATTTATTACAAAAATAATGTGAATTCGATGGAAAATTGTGAAAAAATGCACTAAATCCTTCTTGAATCTTCAACATAGAAATGCTACCAAAAATAATTGACAGAAACTCGTTATAAATTCATCCATGATTCACCAAAAGTATATTTTGAAAGAGGAAGCAAAATATTTTAAGCATATGTTTTCTTTTCAGTCTCCTCCATTTTTACTGAATGATGTTAACTGTAAGGATTTTTTCCCTAATAATAATAATAATGTAAAATTTAAGGGGAAACATTTAAATGTCTTGGAACAAAGAGACCAAAGATAACCCTGAAGGAGCTGCAAAGCTCCACAACTGAGATTGGAGTATCTGTCCATAGGACCACTTTAAGCCGTACACTCCACAGAGCTGTGCTTTACGGAAGAGTGGCAAGAAAAAAGCAATTGCTTAAAGAAAAAAATAAGCAAACACGTTTGGTGTTCGCCAAAAGGCATGTGGGAGACTCCCCAAACATATGGAAGAAGGTACTCTGGTCAGATGAGACTAAAATTGAGCTTTTTGGCCATCAAGGAAAACGCTATGTCTGGCGCAAACCCAACACCTCTCATCACCCCAAGAACACCATCCCCACAGTGAAGCATGGTGGTGGCAGCATCATGCTGTGGGGAAGTCTTTCATCGGCAGGGACTGGGAAACTGGTCAGAATTGAAGGAATGATGGATGGCACTAAATACAGGGAAAGTCTTGAGGGAAACCTGTTTCAGTCTTCCAGAAATTTGAGACTGGGACAGAGGTTCACCTTCCAGCAGGACAATGACCCTAAGCATACTGCTAAAGCAACACTCAAGTGGTTTAAGGGGAAACATTTAAATGTATAGGAATGGCCTAGTCAAAGCCCAGACCTCAATCCAATTGAGAATCTGTGGTATGACTTAAAGATTGCTGTACACCAGCGGAACCCATCCAACTTCAAGGAGCTGGAGCAGTTTTGCCTTGAAGAATGGGCAAAAATCCCAGTGGCTAGATGTGCCAAGCTTATAGAGACATACCCCAAGAGACTTGCAGCTGTAATTGCTGCAAAAGGTGGCTCTACAAAGTATTGACTTTGGGGGGGGGGGTGAATAGTTATGCACTCTCAAGTTTTCAGTTTTTTTGTCTTATTTGTTGTTGAAAAATATTTTGCATCTTCAAAGTGGTAGGCATGTTGTGTAAATCAAATGATACCAGTCCATTTTAATTCCAGGTTGTAAGGCAACAAAGTAGGAAAAATGCCAAGGGGGGTGAATACTTTCGCAAGCCACTGTAAAATAGTAAATAATGGTTACTTCTCAGAAAGTATTGAACTTTTAAGAGGAGTTAAACAAGGCTGTCTGTTGTCTCCATATATATTATGGCCATTGAAATGTTAGCTATTAAAATTAGATCCAACAAGAACATCAACGGGTTAGAAATCCAGGGGATAAAAACTAAAGTGTCAATGTATGACTCAAGCTTTTTTCTTAAGTCCGCAATCTGGATTCCTTTTCTAGCCTCTCTGGACTAAAACCACATTACAAATTACAAGTGTACCATATTACGTATTGGATCGTTAAAAGAAACAGTGTCACACTACAATGGGCTGATGGTGAAGTAGACGTACTTGGTATTCACATCTCAAAAAATATTAATGAACTTACCACAATCAATTTCAATAGAACGTTTGCAAAAATAGATAAGATTCTGCAACCATGTAGAGGTAAATACTTGTCTATTTATGGAAAAATCACATTGATTAACTCTTTGGTCCTATCACAGTTTAATTACTTACTAATGGCGCTGCTCCAGACATCTCGTTTTTTAAATCATATGAGCAAACAATATTTCATTTTACAAAATATATATTATGAATATGAGTTTGCAGCTATCGAAAATATATGGGAATTACACACACACATACAATCGTCACTGCTTCTGTTTATCATATATACTGATGCCTAGTCACCTTACCCCTATACATATCTAACTCCATCACTCCAGTATCCCTGCACATTGTTAATATGGTACTGGAACTGACCCTGTATATGGTCACCTTACCCCTATACATATCTACAGTGAGGGGAAAAAAATATTTGATCCCCTGCTGATTTTGTACGTTTGCCCACTGACAAAGAAATGATCAGTCCATAATTTTAATGGTAGGTTTATTTGAACAGTGAGAGACAGAATAACAACAACAAAAATCCAGAAAAACGCATGTCAAAAATGTTATCAATTGATTTGCATTTTATGAGGGAAATAAGTATTTGACCCCCTCTCAATCAGAAAGATTTCTGGCTCCCAAGTGTCTTTTATACAGGTAACGAGCTGAGATTAGGAGCACACTCTTAAAGGGAGTGCTCCTAATCTCAGTTTGTTACCTGTACAGTGGGGGAAAAAAGTATTTAGTCAGCCACCAATTGTGCAAGTTCTCCCACTTAAAAAGATGAGAGAGGCCTGTAATTTTCATCATAGGTACACGTCAACTATGACAGACAAACTGAGGAAAAGATTTCCAGAAAATCACAAGGTAGGATTTTTAATGAATTTATTTGCAAATTATGGTGGAAAATAAGTATTTTGTAACAAAACACAGATTAAGCTCTTGGACAAAATGACCACTAAATTCTGGAAGAGGAGGAACTGGTTTGTCAATGATCCCTACAAGAAATATCATGAACGTGTCAACCTAAAAGTCTAATGGCTTGAAATGGCCTTCCCACCCTGAGACGTATGTAATTTGCAATTGATTAATCAAATTTCATTGTACACAGATGAGATCAAGAACATTGTTCACAGCATCATTTGGTCAACGTAGAGTGAAACGCAGATTTGGGCAAATTTGCAATTGATAAATCAAATGGAAATATCACTGTCTTTTCAAAGTCGTTGAATAAATTATCGCAAATGCTTCTTGAATTGTATTACATATTTAAATATAATACAAAAAAAATACATAAGCTATGGCATCACATTGTCTCGTGTGGCTCAGTTGGTAGAGCATGGCGCTTGCAACACCAGGGTTGTGGGTTTGATTCCCTACTGTAAGTCGCTCTGGATAAGAGCGTCTGCTAAATGACACAAAAAAATATATATAAATATAATACCTACAAACAAGTAAGATTTCTGGCTCTCACAGACCTGTAACTTCTTCTTTAAGAGGCTCCTCTGTCCTCCACTCGTTACCTGTATTAATGGCACCTGTTTGAACTTGTTATCAGTATAAAAGACACCTGTCCACAACCTCAAACAGTCACACTCCAAACTCCACTATGGCCATGACCAAAGAGCTGTCAAAGGACACCAGAAACAAAATTGTAGACCTGCACCAGGCTGGGAAGACTGAATCTGCAATAGGTAAGCAGCTTGGTTTGAAGAAATCAACTGTGGGAGCAATTATTAGGAAAATGATCACAAAATGATCAAAATGATCACAAGAACGGTGAGCAAAAATCCCAGAACCACACGGGGGGACCTAGTGAATGACCTGCAGAGAGCTGGGACCAAAGTTACAAAGCCTACCATCAGTAACACACTACGCCGCCAGGGACTCAAATCCTGCAGTGCAAGACGTGTCCCCCTGCTTAAGCCAGTACATGTCCAGGCCCGTCTGAAGTTTGCTAGAGTGCATTTGGATGATCCAGAAGAGGATTGGGAGAATGTCATATGGTCAGATGAAACCAAAATATAACTTTTTGGTAAAAACTCAACTCGTCGTGTTTGGAGGACAAAGAATGCTGAGTTGCATCCAAAGAACACCATACCTACTGTGAAGCATGGGGGTGGAAACATCATGCTTTGGAGCTGTTTTTCTGCAAAGGGACCAGGACGACTGATCCGTGTAAAGGAAAGAATGAATGGGGCCATGTATCGTGAGATTTTGAGTGAAAACCTCCTTCCATCAGCAAGGGCATTGAAGATGAAATGTGGCTGGGTCTTTCAGCATGACAATGATCCCAAACACACCGCCCGGGCAACGAAGGAGTGGCTTCGTAAGAAGCATTTCAAGGTCCTGGAGTGGCCTAGCCAGTCTCCAGATCTCAACCCCATAGAAAATCTTTGGAGGGAGTTGAAAGTCCGTGTTGCCCAGCGACAGCCCCAAAACATCACTGCTCTAGAGGAGATCTGCATGGAGGAATGGGCCAAAATACCAGCAACAGTGTGTGAAAACCTTGTGAAGACTTACAGAAAACGTTTGACCTGTACTTTTTCCCCCACTGTATAAAAGACACCTGTCCACAGAAGCAATCAATCAGATTCCAAACTCTCCACCATGGCCAAGACCAAAGAGCTCTCCAAGGATGTCAGGGACAAGATTGTAGACCTACACAAGGCTTGAATGGGCTACAAGACCATCGCCAAGCAGCTTGGTGAGAAGGTGACAACAGTTGGTGTGATTATTCGCAAATGGAAGAAACACAAAAGTACTGTCAATCTCCCTCGGCCTGGGGCTCCATGCAAGATCTCACCTCGCAGAGTTGCAATGATCATGAGAACGGTGAGGAATCAGCCCAGAATTACACGGGAGGATCTTGTCAATGATCTCAAGGTAGCTGGGACCATAGTCACCAAGAAAACAATTGGTAACACACTACGCCGTGAAGGACTGAAATCCTGCAGCGCCCGCAAGGTCCCCCTGCTCAAGAAAGCACATATACAGGCCCATCTGAAGTTTGCCAATGAACATCTGAATGATTCAGAGGAGAACTGGGTGAAAGTGTTGTGGTCAGATGAGACCAAAATGGAGCTCTTTAGCATCAACTCAACTCGCCGTGTTTGGAGGAGGAGGAATGCTGCCTATGACCCCAAGAACACCATCCCCACCGTCAAACATGGAGGTGGAAACATTATGCTTTGGGGGTGTTTTTCTGCTAAGGGGACAGGACAAATTCACTGCATCAAAGGGACGATGGACGGGGCCATGTACCATCAAATCTTTCAGAACATCAGCTGTCTGAATTTGTGTGAAGGAGAAGCGGGGGGGGGGGCATGGGCAAGTTGCAGCAGAGGGTACAGAGCTGGTCGCCGGGGTAGGGGTAGCCAGGTGGACAGCATGGCCAGCCGTAACAAAATGCTTGTTGAAATTCTCGATTATTGTAGATTTATCGGTGGTGACAGTGTTTCCTAGCCTCAGTGCAGTGGGAAGTTGGGAGGAGGTGCTCTTATTTTCCATGGACTTTACAGTGTCCCAAAAAACTCATTTTTGGAGTTAGTGCTACATGATGCAAATTTCAGTTTGAAAAAGCTAGCCTTTGCTTTCCTAACTGATTGTGTATATTGGTTCCTGACTTCCCTGAAAAGTTGCATATCGCGGGGGCTGTTGATGCTAATGCAGTACGCCACAGGATGTTTTTGTGCTGGTCAAGGGCAGTCAAGGCGGCAGGTAGCTTAGTGGTTAAGAGCGTTGTGCCAGTAACTGAAAGGTCGCTGGTTCTAATCCCCAAGCCGACTAGGTGAACAATCTGTTGATGTGCCCTTGAGCAAGGCACTTAACCCTAATTGTTCCTGTAAGTCGCTCTGGATAAGAGTGTCTGCTAAATGACTAAAATATAAGTCTGAGAAGAACCAGGGGCAATGTCTGTTCTTAGTTCAGAATTTTTTGAATGGGGCATGCTTATTTAAGATTGAGAGGAAAGCACTTTTAAAGAACAACCAGGCATCCTCTACTAACGGAATGAGGTCGATATCCATACAGGATACCCGGGCCAGGTCAATTAGAAAGGCCTGCTCGCTAAAGTGTTTTAAGGAGCGTTTGACAGTGATGAGGGGTGGTCGTTTGACAGCGGACCCATTACGGACGCAGGCAATAAGGCAGTGATTGCTGAGATCCTGGTTGAAGACAGCGGAGGTGTATTTAGAGGGTACATTTGTCAGGATGATATCTATGAGGGTGCCCATGTTTACAGATTTAGGGTTGTACCTGGTAGGTTCGTTGATCATTTGTGTGAGATTGAGAGCATTTAGTTTAGATTGTAGGATGGCCGGGGTGTTAAGCATATCCCAGTTTATGTCACCAAGCAGTACGAACTCTGAGGATAGATGTGGGGCAATCAGTTCACATATGGTGTCCAGGGCACAGCTCGGGCTGAGGGGGGTCTGTAGCAAAGCGGCAACAGTGAGAGACTTATTTCTGGAAAGGTGGATTTTTAGAAGTAGAAGGTCAAACTGTTTGGGCACAGACCTGGATAGTACGATAGAGCTCTGCAGACTATCTCTACAGTAGATTGCAACTCCACCCCCTTAGGCAGTTCTATCTAGATGGAAAATGTTATAGTTGGGGATGGACATTTCAGAATTTTTGGTGGCCTTCCTAAGCCAGGATTCAGACACTGCTAGAACATCAGGGTTGGCGGAGTGTGCTAACGCAGTGAATAACTCAAACTTAGGGAGGAGGCTTCTGATGTTAACGTGCAAGAAACCAAGGCTTTTACGGTTACAGAAGTCAACAAATGATAACGCCTGGGGAGTAGGAGTGATACGGGGGCTACAGGGCCTGGGTTAACCTCTACATCACCAGAGGAACAGAGGAGGAGTAGAATAAGGATACGGCTAAAGGTTTTAAGCACTGGTCTTCTAGTGCGTTGGGTACAGAGAATAAAAGGGGCAGATTTCTGGGCGTTGTAGAATAGATTCAGGGCATTATGTACAGACAAGGATATGGAAGGATATGAGTACAGTGGAGGTAAACCTAAGCGTTGGGTAACGATGAAAGAGATAGCATCACTGGAGGCACCGATTGAGTCGGTCTCCGCGTGTATGGGGGGTGGGACAAAGGAGCAATCTAAGGCAGGTTTAGCTGGGCTGGGGGATCTACAGTGAAATAGTACAATAAGAAATAACCGAAACAGCAATAAGCAAACCATATTGAAATGGGAGAGAGGCATAAAGCAATCACAGGTGTTCTTCGAGACAGCTGGTAATGGCGACACAGTTTGGGCTGAGGCTAAACATAAACAGGATGCGGTACCGTAAAAAGGAACAGTCCAGCAGGCATCAGCTGTATAGCTGAGTTATCATAAGATCCAGTGAACAGCAGTAGGAGAGTTCGGAGGCAGTTCGGGGGCTCCTACAGCCATGGCGAACAAGAGGCCACGGCTTGCATGTGCTAGCGGGCCGGGGCTAGCAGATGGATCTTCGTGGTCGACGTCTTAACGGGAAGCCTGTTGAAACCACATCAGACGATTTCGTCAGCAGACCAGTCGTGTTGGATCGACGGGGCTCCGTGTCAACACTAGGAGGTCCCGTCCGGTAGACCGAGAGGTAGATAACCGGGATATGGGCCTGGCTCTAGGCTAGCTCGAGGCTAACTGGTGCTTGCATCGGGGGCAGCGGTGATTAGCCAAACATCAACATCCATCCGGTTGCGGCTAGCTAGTTGCGATCCGGTGTTAATGTCCAGTGATTCAGTTATTCCGGCAGAAATTCCGATGTTCTGGGTGAAAACCGCTAACGGTGGCTAATAGCAAGTAGCTAGTTAGCTGGCTGGCTAGTTTCAACTGGAGATTCTAGATAAAAGGTAAGTCAATAATAGAATCCGTTCCACATTGAGTGAGGCGGGTTGCAGGAAAGTATATTTTGTAGAAGGATGAAATGTGTAATAGGGAAATATGTACGAATATATATAAATTTATTTTATTTATAGATTTATGTATAAAAATACAAAAAATACAAAAAACAGGCTATTTACACGGACACACAACAAAGAACACGACCGCACTGCTACGCCATCTTGGATTGGAACTGACCCTGTATATAGTCACCTGACCCCTATACATATCTACCTCCATCACTCCAGTATCCCTGCACATTGTTAATATGGTACTGGACCTGACCCTGTATATAGTCACCTGACCCCTATACATATCTACCTCCATCACTCCAGTATCCCTGCACATTGTTAATATGGTACTGGAACTGACCCTGTATATAGTCACCTGACCCCTATACATATCTACCTCCATCACTCCAGTATCCCTGCACATTGTTAATATGGTACTGGATCTGACCCTGTATATAGTCACCTTACCCCTATACATATCTACCTCCATCACTCCAGTATCCCTGCACATTGTTAATATGGTACTGGACCTGACCCTGTATATAGTCACCTTACCCCTATACATATCTACCTCCATCACTCCAGTCTCCCTGCACATTGTTAATATGGTACTGGAACTGACCCTGTATATAGTCACCTGACCCCTATACATATCTACCTCCATCACTCCAGTCTCCCTGCACATTGTTAATATGGTACTGGACCTGACCCTGTATATAGTCACCTTACCCCTATACATATCTACCTCCATCACTCCAGTCTCCCTGCACATTGTTAATATGGTACTGGAACTGACCCTGTATATAGTCACCTGACCCCTATACATATCTACCTCCATCACTCCAGTATCCCTGCACATTGTTAATATGGTACTGGACCTGACCCTGTATATAGTCACCTTACCCCTATACATATCTACCTCCATCACTCCAGTCTCCCTGCACATTGTTAATATGGTACTGGAACTGACCCTGTATATAGTCACCTTACCCCTATACATATCTACCTCCATCACTCCAGTCTCCCTGCACATTGTTAATATGGTACTGGAACTGACCCTGTATATAGCTTCTTCCTTTCTCCTGTTCTTCTTATTTTTATGTGTTTTTGTTCTACCTTATGTTATTTTTATTGCTACATTTATATTGATTACTGCAGTGTTGGGTTTTGTAAGAAAGGCATTTCACTGTACTTGTGCATGTGACATTAAAACTTGAAACTGGGTCTATCTGAGGACAGGGCTGGGGTATACCTGGGGTCAGAGCATGGGGTCATACGGCAGGCAGGGGTCAAGAGGGTACAAGTTTGTACGTCAGGCTTTAGCTACGCACGTCACGACCTGTCTGGAATCTAATGGAGAACAGACACCATTAATACAGTGATTAATGATTAATGATTAATGACGTTGATTCAGTTTTCCATACTGTGTTTTTCTCTCCTTCTCTCTCTCTCTCTCTCTCTCTCTCTCTCTCTCGCTCTCTCTCTCTGTCTCTCTCTCTCTCTCTCTCTCTCTCTCTCTCTTCTCTCTCTCTCTCTCTCTCTCTCTCTCTCGCTCTCTCTCTCTGCTCTCTCTCTCTCTCTCTCTCTCATCTCTCTCTCTCTCTCTCATCTCTCTCTCTCTCTCTCTCTCTCTCTCTCTCCTCTCTCTCTCTCTCTCTCTCGCTCTCTCTCTCTCTCCTCTCTCTCTCTCTCTCTCTCTCTCTCTCTCTCTCTCTCTCTCTCTCTCTCTCTCTCTCTCTCTCTCTCTCTCTCTCTCTCTCTCTCTCTCTCTCTCTTCTCTCTCTTCTCTCTCTCTCTCTCTCTCTCTCTCTCTCTCTCTCTCT
>NW_028159147.1:0-29615 GCF_964263955.1 Coregonus lavaretus
CAACGCTGCTGGGTTTTTCACACTTAACAGTTTCCCATGTGTATCAAGAATGGTCACCAACCAAAGGACATCCAGCCAACATGACACAACTGTGGGAAGCATTGGAGTCAAAATGGGCCAGCATCCCTGTGGAACGCTTTTGACACCTTGTAGAGTCCATGCCCCGACGAATTGAGGCTGTTCTGAGGGCAAAGGGGGTTCACCTCAATATTAGGAAGGTGTTCCTAATGTTTGGTATACTCAGTGTAGATTAAGTGGTTGGTCATTGATCTAGGTTTATAGAGCGGGTGGAATATGCTGGTGTGATGAAGTGGTGTTGAAGGAATCAGGCCCAGGAGGGTAAATCACAGAATAACAGGCTTTAATCCGCAAAATACAGGTTTATGCAGAAATGCGTAAAACACACTCCAGGGCACTAAACAGGTGCACTGGAAAATACAAGGCACACAGGAAAATACTCCCGTCGATACAAAATACACGAGTTCCACCGAGCTTCACGAAGTCGTGACAGTACACCCCCCCCCCCCCCCCCCCCCCCCTCCGATGCGCAGCTCCAGCAGCGCGCCGACCACGGCCTCGGGGACAACCAGGAGGACGCGGAGCAGGGCGAGCCGGATGGTGACGGTGGAAATCCCGCAACAGGGAGAGATCGAGGATATCCCTCACCGGGACCCAGCCACCATTCCTCTGGACCATACCCCTCCCACTCCACGAGGTACTGAAGGCCCTGCACCCGACGCCTCGAATCCAGGATGGAACGGACAGAGTGCGCCAAGCCCCTCAATGTCCAGAGGAGGTGGAGGAACCTCCCGCACCTCAGACTCCTCAGCGGCCCAACCACCACCGGCCTGAGGAGAGACACATTAAACGAGGGGTTAATACGGTAATCAGGGGGGAGTAACAACCTATACGTAACCTCGTTGATTCTCCTCAGGACTTTGAACGGCCCCAGCTTCCGGCAGGGCAGGCGGAGGGGGCAGATTCCGTGTCGAGAGCCCAGACCCGATCCCCCGGTACGAAGACCAGGGCCTCACTACGGTGACGGTCAGCGTTGGCCTTCTGACGACGCACGGCGTGCTGGAGGTGAACGTGGGCAGCGTACCACGCCTCCTCCGCGTGCCGAAACCAGTCATCCACCGCAGGAGCCTCGGTCTGGCTGTGGTACCACGGTGCCAGAACCGGTTGGTAACCTAAAACACATTGGAATGGTGTTAGGTTAGTAGAGGAGTGGCGGAGAGAGTTCTGGGCATATTCTGCCCATGGCAAGAACACCGACCACTCCCCCGGCCGGTTCTGGCAGTAGGACTGCAGGAACATACCCACATCCTGATTTACCCCATGAGAGCCCTCTGCGGCCATGAGAAGGGTGGGTTGTGGAGTGCTAGCCAAGGGATACCTAATACCACATGGAAAGCAGGAGATTCAATAATCTAAAAAATTACCTGCTCACAATGAGTGTCCTGGGTGGTCATGGTGACTGGTATCGTGACTTCCGTAACAAACCGGACCCTATTGGTCAACTATCGAGTGCTCTGATGGGGAGTGGAATGGATAGGGAACCAATGTTATGCCATGACGGCGTGTGAATGCCATGTCATAAAGTTCCCAGCTGCGCCTGAATCGACTAGCACCTTACACTGGGAACTACCATGAGATCGGGAAAGTGGATAGGTAGGGTACAGTGCGCAGCAGAGGTCTGAACAAGTGTGGGTGTTCGATACCTGGGGTGATGCGTGTGTGCCTGCCTGCCGCCTCCCGGCCCAAAAGAATGTTGACTACGACATGTGGTGTCTTGTCCCTTCGTGCCACCAGAGTGGCACTGACGCTGTCCTCCTCCGCTCTCTCGGCCGGCGACTCCACCCAGCTCCATCGGCTCGGGATCCGAGTCGTCCAGGGTGGAAACGGGCAGACCTTACCAGGACGTCCTCTGGCTGCCAGCAGGTTGTCCAAACGAATGGCCATGTCCACCAGTTTGTTGAAGGACAACATGGTGTCTCGGCAGGCTAGCTCCCGTCGAACGTCCTCCCGCAGATGGCACCGGAAATGGTCGATCAGGGCCCGCTCGTTCAACCCGGACCCCGCTGCCAGCGTCCGAAACTCCATTGCGAAGTCCTGCGCGAACCTCGTCCCCTGCCTCAGATGGACCAGTCGCTCACCCGCTTCTCGGGCGGGTGATCGAAGAACGCCTGAAAGAGGCGAGCGAACTCCCTGTAGTCCTCCAACGCGGCTCCTCCTTCATTCCACACCGCGTTGGCCCACTCCAGGGCTTTCCCACAGAGGCAGGAAACGAGGACGGACACCTTCTCCCAATCCGATGGTTCCGGCCTGATGCTGGTGAAGTAAACCTCCAATTGGAGGAGGAATCCCTGGCACAGCGCCGTCGTCCCATCAAACGCCCGTGGTCGGGATATCTGGATCCCTCTGGGTGCTGGGGTGTAGGTGGCTGGATCCGGTTGGCCAGCTGGTCTTGACAGATCGGGTCTCTCCTCTCCAGGCGTTGGACGACCTGAAGAACCCGATCCATCGCTTCCCCCAAGCTGGCCAGCATCGTGGAATGCTCCTGGACCCGTGCCACGACTCCAGGCATGCGCTCTTCTCCCGCTGACTCCATACTCGGGTGGGTGATTCTGTGATGAGGTGGTGTTGAAGGAGTCAGGCGCAGGAGGGTAAATCACAGAATAACAGGCTTTAATCCGCAAAATACAGGTTTACGCAGAAATGCGTCAAACACACTCCAGGGCACAAAACAGGTGCACTGGAAAATACAAGGCACACAGGAAAATACTCCCGTCGATACAAAATACACGAGTTCCACCGAGCTTCACTAACCTCCACAATAAACAATCACTCACAAGGACAAGGGGGGCAGAGGGAACACTTATACACGGACTAATTAGGTGTGTGTTATTGACAAGACAAGACAATTGTGATGATGATTGGGGCGGCAGTGGTTAGTACTCCGGTGACGACGAACGCCGAAGCCTGCCCGAACAAGGAGGGGAGGCAGCCTCGGCCGAAGTCGTGACAGCTGGGTATTGTCTTCACACTGCAACCAGAGTTTTGTTGTCTCCTTGGATGTCTCTTTGCTACAGTCCTCAGAGTGGAAGACGTTGCATAGAAAAGTGAGTGGAACAATGGAACTAAAGCTGGTAAAGACTAACTCGTATACTCAGCTGGCTCATAGTGATGGACTATACCATTCTATCTGTGCTTATAATTTAGTATCATGGGTAGGGCCATCTGCGAGCAAATCTGCCGGTTTAGAATATCCTTGGAACCCCAGAAATGATTTGAATAGATAACATCCCTCCTGATTGAGTCTGGCAGTGTCTGTAGCCTAAGGGTAATGATTCAGTATGGCAGTTGTAGTGGAATTGTATCAATAATGGGGAGAGACAAGGTCAATCACCAATCAAACTTTATTCAAAACTCATTGATAAGGGAGCTGATCACAATACCCACACAGAAGTGAGTAGAGTGAGAGCTCTCTGAGTGGAGTGAGCCTCTGTGTTATATACCATCTCAGGATGGGTCAGGATAGGTGCAAGCTCAGAGACAACATACAATGGTTCCAGACACTAACCCCACACATCCTGTGCCAGACCTTAGCCCCAAATACATAGAACTCATTGTTTTGTTCAGTACTAAGAATTTAGAAGGACATTTGTTGTTACTTAGTTTCCACCTTGCTAGAAAGGGAACCAAGGGAGAGAACAATCTCCCAAGGCCAAAGGAGAGGGCGACTGACACACAGAAATTATGTAGACAAGTGATTGGTTCCCATTCCTCATGCCATCTCTTCACATGGTTTACAATAGGTAAAGACACATATTCACATATGGAAACAATGTTTCCTTCTGACCTCCTTTGGCCTATTCTCTTTCTGATATTCTGCATAGCAACAGGGACATGTGATAGACAAGTCTGACTTCTCCCCTCCCTGGGCCCCAGGTGACTGAGACCCATATGAGGGAGGAAGTACAGCTGCCCACACCAGAGTCCGAAATGAGACATTCTAATAACGAGTTCAACAGTTCAATCATATAAGCATATTCTGCAGATAAGACATCTTAATTATCTATGTTACTTAGCTAATTCTGATTTCTCCACCACACAGTGTGTGTGTACTGTATGGTAAATTATATGGGAGTTGGAATTGAAGGGCCCTGGCTGAGGCCTCCAGGTGCGTAGGGTTGGTTATCGCTCCTATCTGTTTACACAGTATGGCTGAATCATTGATGATCTCTTCTGTCTTTATATAATGAGCAGGAATCTGAGGAGAGCAGCAGGATGCAGCGTCTCCTGCAGGGCCGGCCCCAGGCATAAGCGACATAAGTGGTCGCTTAGGGCCCCAGGAACTCAATCGGGGTCTCAACTTACTATTGAGAGTTAAAACAGTAGAATATACAAGGTGCAAGTTCGACATCTGGTTGTGCATCAGCAATTTTTCTCTTGTTATGGCAGTCACTAACAGTCACTCAATTAGCCATGTCAGCTAACACATTTTAGATTGATAAATTAGTCTAGCCAGCTATCTAAACTAGGAGTCATCATGGCCGAATACCGACTGGTCACAAAGGGCACGTGCCCAGGGGCCCTGACCTCCAGGGGGCCCCCATTGATTTTGTTAGTCACTCTCACTCAGATATCATTAACATGGTATAAGTCATGGCAAAGTGTGTAGAATTTCAGGAAGTTAGCTTTAAAACATAAAAAATGTCTCTCCACCCCTTGACAAAATGTGTAGAATTGCAGGAAATTAGCTGTAAAACTGAAGAAAATAAACATTTCTGCCCCATGGCAAATTAGTAGAATTGCATGAAATGTGTTATAGAATTGCAACATTTTCTCTCCGCCCCATGGCAAAATGTGTAGAACTGCAAAAAATGTGTTTCTCTCACTTAGGGCCCCCAAAAGGCTAGAGCCGGCCCTGGTCTACTGAATAAACCGAGTGCTGCATATGACCAATGTTGCCAAGATCCTAGTGTAGTGGGATTTGCGGTGCAGCAGGGGCAGCAACAGTTGGGGACTTGAGGAACACACAGACAGTGAGGGAAGTGTGTGTGCGTGCGTGCGTGTGTGCATTTTCTTTGGGTGAGGGTATTTGAGGACACTAGGCCTACACTCGCACTCCCATTGGGTGTGTTAGGTAGGTCTATTTGAAATAGCTTCCTTGCCTCCTCTGTCAGACTGAAAACCTCTTGTGGTTGTCAGTGTAATAATATTCCATGTGTCAGACTTCCCTGGCAGTGTCGCTTCGCAGAACACTGTTTAGGAAGCTGTCAGCAACCTTTCACACAGATGCTTTGTTCTTTGAGTACTGTATCCTGCTACAGATTTGGATGAAGTCGTCAGGTACCGACAAAGCGAGCACAGTGGATTTTTCAGGGTTTTTGTCTCTCTATTTGGTTTATAGAGTGACATGAATGAATGAGGGTATGTATCTCTCTCATTTCTTACCCAGAGGAGAAACGTTTTATAGTATGGTGCCTTTTCGTTTTTTCATGACCTTAGAATGTATTACTATTAATGTTATGTTATAAGTTGTTATAACGCTATATGAACTGGTTAATGCAGTCGCTATATGAACTAGTCCAATGTGTCAAGAATGGACAAAAGCCTTTTCCACAGATGACAGCTTACAGCCATTCACAGTAGCTCTTCGGGAGGACGGTTGGCCAGTCCATCCCTGTTTTAGATGGAATGCACTAACCACTGGCCTGATGAATATGAGTCAGTGTTGATCCTGCTTGCTCTCGTATGCACTTGTAGCTCACACCACTTTTCAGACACAACCGCAACAAGTCAGTCAGTCTCAGTGTAACAATGACAAATGATTCATTTCTAATCAAACCAGGTTTACAACCACAGCCATCCTGTCATCATTTGTCAACGTACATTATCAACTGCAGAAAGCATGTTTGCATTCATATTTCGTACTCTATGTTACAGTTGGCTTGCATTACCTAGAGGATTTAACATTTGTTGGTATGGCCCTGTGGAATTGGGACTTAGTTTGAACACCTTGGTATTTTTCTTAATTTGTGGTTTTGTCTTTATTCAGACTTTAATGTGAAGAACAGATGTAGGCTGCAAATCAATGGCTCCCATGGAAACAATTACCTTCAAGGGTTGAATGCACCAATTTGTAAGTCGCTCTGGATAAGAGCGTCTGTTAAATGACTTAAATGTACATGTAAATGGGAATTCTCAAAGCACATAAGTGCTTTAGACTGAAGGACTGTTTTTTATGTAAAGGAAATCCGTTGTACAGTGAAATATTCCTTAGAATGGGACCTGTACCAGGAATTAATTCAGTTGTTTTGAAAATAGCTTTTTGAAGAGAATAGGATTACATTTTGACATTAAAAGCCCCAAGATACCTTTATTGATATCAATTTGCAGTTAGCAATATTGGGAAGGGTTGTTTCCTGAATATTTCCTCTACCTGTTCTCTGGTGTCGCAGCACTGCAGTCAGAGAGATGTTTAGGCAGCATATTGAGTGTTTATGATGAATAGCTGCTGTGCTGCCGTGGGTTCTGAGGTGCAGAGGACCTGTCCTGCAGTGGAATTTTACTATGGCTGGCTGGGAGCTGTTGCTGTGGACCCCCTGATATTCCCACACTGCCCTCATCCTCCCCCATCCTCCCCCTCTTCTCTCCCCTCTCTCCTCTATCCTCCAATGTCCTTACCCTCTTCCTCCGTCCCCCTTTCTTCACACTCCTTCCCCTGTCCTGCCCACGCCCTGCTCAGCATCACTCTGTCTGGCGCTCTACCCAGTGATGATAAATCATCAGGCCAGGGTGAGTCTCATGATCTCCTCTCCTCTTCTACTCTCTAGCCACTAGGTCTACACAGGAAATCACAACTGGTCACATTCACAGGAATGACATATTACACAGGCCTATCAGCTGTTATAACAGCATCGTCATGGTACCCTTTCTTTCTTTCTGGAATGTCCTGATAGCTATTCCTGGCTGCTGATTATCATTCATTTATTACTGTCTTATCACAGCACCGAGTTGCTCTCTTGGGCTCATGAATATTCAAATCAGGGGTTTATTATTGGTTTTCTGTCTGCATGGCATAATGCAGCTCTCTTTCTCTTGAAGTGGAGTCAACCTCTTGTGTAGTATCAGTTCCCTCTATTACCTGTCGTATAAAGGCCACACCTGTACAATCTCTCTCTCTCTCTCTCTCTCTCTCTCTCTCTCTCTCTCTCTCTCTCTCTCTCTCTCTCTCTCTCTCTCTCTCTCTCTCTCTCTCTCTCTCTTTCTCCATCTTCTATCACCTCTCCTACTTTCCCTCCTCCCTCTCCTCCTTCTACTCCAGGACTTTCCAGCAGTGCAGTTCGTTTATAGTGCCCTCACTCCTTCACCTATCTATATGTCTGCTTCTCTGTTTCCGCCTCACTGCGTCTCACTCTCTCCCCTAGCCATGACGTCATCCTACATCCCCCCTACACATCTGAGGCTCTCTTCTTCGCACTATATTTCTCTACCTCCATTTTCCCTGTCTCTCCCACCTCCTTAACCCTCACTGTCTCTGGTCATGATGCCATGGTTAGTACATCCCTGCCACAACCACCCCCCCCACTCTTCTCCTCATCCCTCCTTCTCCCTCCCTCTCCCCCCTCTCGCAGATTCTCTTTTCCCTCCCTCTCCCCCCTCTCTCAGAGTCTCTTCTCCCTCCCTCTCAGAGGATTATCCCCCAACCATTGAGAAACACACACACACACACACTCCCTCTCTCACACACACATTCATACAACCATACACTGAAACACTCACACACTTCCACTCAACACGTTGCCTGGCCAGAAGTGTCTGTGCTCTTGGATAAGACAGTGTCTACGTCCGTTGCCTGTGTGTGGTGTGATGATGCTTGCTCTGCTCTTTGAGAAAATAGGGCTCTGAGCTGAACAAAAACAAAGGGGCGGGAGGCGGGAGGCGAGAGAGGAGCCTATGTGCCTCAGAGCTGTATCTGTAGCTAGCCGTCACAGCTCACCCTGCTAATGGAGGAATGGGGGTAAGGCTTTTGTTGCTATGATGTAGTGGAGGGAGGCCTGCATTCTCCATCATTTGGGGTGCAGTCATTTGTCTTGATTACAGCCTAGAGTGGTTTCTCACTGTCTGATTAATGCAGTCGGTTGATGTGCTGGTGTGTTTGAGGTTGATGTGTCTTTGTGTGTTTGAGGTTGAGGTGTCTGTGTGTGTTTTGAGGTTGATGTGTCTTTGTGTGTTTGAGGTTGAGGTGTCTGTGTGTGTTTGAGGTTGAGGTGTCTGTGTGTGTTTGAGGTTGAGGTGTCTGTGTGTGTATATTTGGTTGTGTGTGTGTGTGGAGATGGAGAGATGGAGGTGCATGGTGTGCTTAGCTTACGAGTATTAATGAAATATGTGTTGTGATCGTCTTCATAGTGTTGCAGCGGAATGTAGAGGAGAAGGGAACTTCATGTTCCTTTGATGGTGAATTTGATAAATCAGAATGAATGGGTTTTTAGTGTTTTTGTCACCGTAGGTGTGTGCAACAGTATATGTGGACTACATGTGTTATGTTGGGTAAAAGGGTAGTAGGCCCTAATACATTTCAATTATGGTCAATCAATTTCAATATTGATATCTGTACATATTACAATGGTTTATGACAGACATAATTTAAAAATATGCTGTCTGTCAGAAAGCTAGTTATGGGTGGGGAGGTGTGAGGTGGTGTGTGTGTGTGTGAGTGTCCTACCATCTAGCCTTGTTCATAGAGAGGGCTGTCCTACACTAGAACAAAAGCCTCCTCTTGTGATTTGATGGATTAACCAACTGTAGTGCACATCCAGCTCTCACACTTTCCCATGCAGCCAAAGCCCTTTTTTCAACCAAAGCCGTTCTGCTCATGTTTTGTCTGGGTGGAAACTGAATTTTTTGAGTATTTATCCCTCTCTTTCTCTCGCTCATTTTCCTTCTCTCCTTCTCCCATTGTCAAAAGTATTCTTCCACCCCATTGGTTTAGGGCGGCTGAGTGACCCAAATACACATGCAGTGCCCTCCCCCCCTCCCCCCCTCCTCCTCCCCCTGACCCCCACACTAAAGTGGAGCCCTCTATTGTTTTCAACGTGTCTCTCTCACACAGCACTGCTGGGCCTCAGTCCTCAGGAATGGAATAGATGCAAGATGTATACAGGGCTTGGTGAAGATGTGTTATTATTATTGTTATTGCCCACTGCTGCCAGGCAATAGAGAGACAATGCTGTGGCTGCTTTACAGTACGCCTGTCTGTCTCTCATGGACATTCCCCTAGCCAGGGTTGGTGTTAGCGCTGTGAGGCTCTTGGATAGGAGGGACCTGCTTGAGAAAGATAACAGTCTAAGCCAGTGTATCAGAAATCAACAAAGATCCATTGGTCCCCGGGAAAGCTGACAGAAAAGAATGCTTGTGAGTTCTGATGGAGGCATGAAGCTATTAAGTGTTGGAAACCATACGGAACTACAGATCTTTGTTCCAATTCACAGTGACTCACCGTCTTGTCTCCAACCCCACTTCATAGACCCTCTGACTCTCCACTCACTCTCAGTGTGCTCCCTTCTCTTTCCCTTCCCTTGAGCGTGGGCTTGTTTCCCATCTAACATGATGCTGTATGGCAGGCAGCTCTGTGTTCCACAGAACAGAGGTAGGCGCTCGTCGAGCACTGTCTGTCTAACTCAACCTAGGCTCAGCTCTCTCCGACGGGACTGAACAGATTCTGTTGTATAGTAACCTCGCATGTAAGGGTTACACTGCGGTAGTAGTGAAGACACACGACTGGGAATGAGACTAGCTGTGTGTGTGTGTGTACAAGGCCTTCCCCGGTGAGAAACAGTTAACCCAAAGTAAGCTAGCAGTGTTATTAAAAGTCTTATTGAAACATTCCGTGAAAGTTTTAAGGAAGTTATTCAAAAACCTCCAAATAACCTTTAAATTCTGCTTAAAATAATCACAACATTTAGGGAATGTTCACAGAACGTTATTTAATTACCTTCAAATAACCTATAATTTCCATTTTCAGAACGTTAATAAAACCTTCCAGGAAAACTTTCAAGGAACCATAGTAAAACGTTCTCAGAACCTCCCTGCAACCTAAAAATGGTTGTTCCCAGAACAGGCAACATTTCACTTCACAACATTTTCGTTTAAAAAACGTTCAGTTTTACCGGTCAGGAAACGTATGGCTTTGTTCCCAGAACCAATGGGACACCAAAAATGTACATTCCCACAACTACCAAGGAACCAAATGTGTTAGCTGGGTACGGTCGACTCATCCACAATGCAAGGGGCCACATCAGTGATTCCTTTATTAACAGACAGACAGTGCTTTATTAACAGATAACTCAACCTTGTCTTGGCACAATGTCTGTGTCCATTCTCAGGATGAGCAACTTGATCACTTACTTAATACTACCTCCTGTATTTGAAACTGGTAGCTTGCCTACTGAGGGAGGACAGTAACTGAGTAAAACGGTTGTTTTCTGTTGCTCTTGTCATTAGTTCTCTCACATCTTTTACGTCTGAATAATAATATAATATGCCATTTAGCAGACGCTTTTATCCAAAGCGACTTACAGTCATGCGTGCATCCATTTTTTGTGTATGGGTGGTCCCGGGATCGAACCCACTACCTTGGCGTTACAAGCGCCGTGCTCTACCAGCTGAGCTACAGAGGACCACTGAATGATATTACAAAATAAAGGGAACATTATGTTCACATGGATTAAGAAGGACCACTTAAATAGTTGGTTTTTAATTCCCACACGCAATCTCTGAAATGGCCTCTCGCCGTATTTTTTGTCGTTTGGATAAAAGTAACCGACCACATTATATTGCTATTATTGATGATCCTCTCTCTCCTCCCCTCAGTGCATGAAGACCGTGACTGCTGTAGACTCCCACAACCTCCTCAAGCCCTCTAGGATCATGTCGGGCGCCTACGATGAGTCGGCCAGCCAGGAGGATGGCACAGACAGCTTCTGGGAGGTGAGAACAGACCACAACTGTTTGCCTCAAGAGATACATTCATATGAAGTCAAACAGGCATCCCTTTAAGTGGAACTGGGATTTGAACCAGTAACCCAGGTGTCCACACTCTGCAGTCACTGCATCACCCTCCTATGGCTTTGCGGCAGAGCTGGCAGCGTGACAGGCCACTGACTAGGGCTGCTGTTGTAGAGGGATTGTATGTCTTTGTGTGTCTGTGTGTGTGTGTGCATGATACAGTATTCTACTCTAGGGGCTACTGCTGCTGTAGATTACACTGCTGTAGATTACATTGCTGTGACAGGTGACAGGAACGTCAGTATGATGTCTTTTTATGACGTCTTATTCTGGTCATAAATGTCACGAGAATTTCTATCTCTAATTAAACCTAAGCTTGAATCATTACCAGCGGTTGTAAGGCTCTGGTTTTAATCATGAATAATTCAAGGTCCACAACCAGCAAGAATGATCTGTATTATTTAATCATGGAGAGCTCTCCCGCCAAAACACATAACCAGCCTTTACATATGCTTCACACAAAGGAACTTTGCTCCGCCCACCTTTAGGCGGCCTTTCACCAGTTTCTCAGTCCCCTTCATCCTGGAATGTTTGTCTCAGCAGTTTCTAACTCACCCCCTCTGTTAGTGGGTTTATAATGATAACCCTAACACAGTTCACACAGTCATCATCAGTATTGGGGTTAACAATTTTAGTCATAATCATAATTTCTCTATCAGTAAACTAGTTGAAAAGGGAAGTATTTTTACTGACCAGAATTACATATTCTTTTGACCACCATACGACCAGTTGGTCATAATTGTAATCTCTATCTGACCAGCTGGTCATAATTCATACATTTGGATATTGAAAACATTGTTCATTACATTTATATTTGTTTCCATAGGCACCAATAAAGTTGAAATCTACAACATATTCTTACATTTAAAATAGATCAAGTAATGGCAAAAACAAATCTACATCACAATTTTTTGCACAGCTGCATAAAGTAAGGGACAGATTGAAATGTACTGGGGGGGGGGGGGGGGCTGGTCCAACTCAAGGTGTCATTAAAATAAATGCACCCCCCTCCCCAAAGTTACAAATATTTTCACATGACCCTCCCATTGTACTTTCAAATACATTTAACACCCTCCCCCCTCATATAATTAATTCAAAATAATGTTTATGACCATAAATAACAGAAGGGAAGGGGGATACCTAGTCAGTTGTACAACCGAATGCGTCTTCCGCATTTATTGACATCCACGTCATCGGTTCCCGGGGAACAGTGGGTTAAATGCCTTGCTCAGGGGCAGAACGACAGATTTGACCTCATCTGCTCAGGGATGGGGATCCGATCCAGCAACCTTTCCGTTACTGGCCCAACGCTCCTACCCGCCAGGCTACCTGCCGCCCCATAGTGACCCTGTGTTTATAAATGTGGATATCGACTTTGCCACTTCAGCATGCTTTTGTGGCACAGTCGATGCCACGCAGGGCTACAGGCCAGAAGGTTGAGGATTCGCCAACCACCACAGACAAGCTCACTCTCGATGCCTGTTTCATTACACTACAATCAGAGCCGGCTGCAGACAATGATCAGCAAGGGGAAATCAGATTTTCAACATTTTGATGCCATATTTATATAAAATACAGTATATGCAACGAATTTTCCACCAACAGGTTTCTGTGCCAATGCACCACACAACCAATAAACAAAGCATATTGACTTTGGTCACTTCAATATCATGGTTTCCGAATGTCATTAAACTTTTTGTGTTCTGTAACAGACTCTTTCCTTTCATCAATTGGCCGCTGCACAGTTTGGATTTATTGATTGATAGATTTTATTTGTCAGTTAAAAAATACATATATACATAAAGATTTTTTTAAGTGACCAGGATTGCACAATAAAGTCTGGGACTTATTTCCGTTGTGGGTTGTGGGCCCAATTACATAGATACAGACACATTACAGAGATGGAGACAAAAAAATGCTCAACCTCCAGATGAGTATGAGGGGGGAGTTCAAGTACAATTCTTATAAGCTTGTTTGGCTGGTAGCTTATTCTTTAGATGTTTGGGGCTGCTGGTGATGTGCAGGCATAATCAAAGTGACACTGGACTAGCGCACTTGCTAGAGTCTTTAGGGTGTCTATAGCCCACAAACACTAAGCACATGTTTATATAGATTGGTGTCTACTAATTTAGTAGCATTTAAGATAACTGGTCAGTAGTTCAATCAGATTTAAACCAAAAACCAGATATCAACTCAAATCAGACGTATTTTTCATGATGTAAAAAGACATCATGTAAAAGACGTCTTAATCTGGTTGTGATCTGGTTATAGGACGTCCCGACCAGATTCCAACCAGAAAAATACGTCTTTAACATGTCGTATGCCCACTGGGATAAGGATTCTCGCTTTAAGGTGACACGCTACATTTCTAAAGCTGATTTATGCTTGATTCGGCAATGCGCTCTGTAAGGAGGGTGTGCCACAATTGCAGAGCCTCCGGAGGCTTGCAGAGGCCAAATCAAGCTCCGTACCGCATCCCAATGCGCCTAACAAATTTGGTAAAAATGCGGAGAACTCCGTATAGCTCCGTATAGCTCCGCATTGACATGATTGGTTGACGGTAGCTGGGGGCGGTACGTCCTGTGTAAACACAAACTCACTTCCTTGACAACTTCCTTCAAAACAGCTCTACTCCGCGAAGCGCAAGAAGTATGAATGCCCTGACTTCTGCAGAGTCCTTATCACTGTTAATGCTGTATGGCCAATGTAGATACCGGAATGACCATAAATCGTCTTTTAAGGTGGAATGTGTTGAAGGTAATTGAAATGCCTCTCATTCTGGTGCCTATGAAAGGTGGGGAACTACAAGCATGCTGTGAAGCGGATTGATGATGGCCACCGGCTCTGCAATGACCTGATGAACTGTATACAAGAGCGTGCCAAAATCGAGAAGGCCTACAGCCAGCAGCTGACCGACTGGTCCAAGAGATGGAGACAGCTGGTGGATAAAGGTACGAGGGGAGGAGGGGAGACGTAAACTCAGCAGCTCACAGTGCTTTGGAAGAGTTATTGCCACCTGTAGGTGCCCAGTATGCAAAATTACGTTGAAAAGATGTCTAAAATATGTATTTCCCAGACGTTGAAGTTATGTTCATTTTAGGTTCGGAATAAAAGGTGAAAAGACGTCTTTTCCAGACCTTGAAAATATGTATTTTCCGGACGTTGACATCAGGTTCATTTTCAGTTCTGAATGAAAGTTAAAAATACATATTTTTCGGACATTGAAACTATGTATTTTCCGGATGCGCAAAATATGTATTTTCCGGAAGTTGAAATCAGGTACAGTGGGGAAAAAAAGTATTTAGTCAGCCACCAATTGTTCAAGTTCTCCCACTTAAAAAGATGAGAGAGGCGTGTAATTTTCATCATAGGTACACGTCAACTATGACGGACAAAATGAGAAAAAAAAGTCCAGAAAATCACATTGTAGGATTTTTTATGAATTTATTTGCAAATTATGGTGTAAAATAAGTATTTGGTCACCTACAAACAAGCAAGATTCCTGGCTCTCACAGACCTGTAACTTCTTCTTTAAGAGGCTCCTCTGTCCTCCACTCGTTACCTGTATTAATGGTACCTGTTTGAACTTGTTATCAGTATAAAAGACACCTGTCCACAACCTCAAACAGTCACACTCCAAACTCCACTATGGCCAAGACCAAAGAGCTGTCAAAGGACACCAGAAACATAGACCTGCACCAGGCTGGGAAGACTGAATCTGCAATAGGTAAGCAGCTTGGTTTGAAGAAATCAACTGTGGGAGCAATTATTAGGAAATGGAAGACATACAAGACCACTGATAATCTCCCTCGATCTGGGGCTCCACGCAAGATCTCACCCCGTGGGGTCAAAATGATCACAAGAACGGTGAGCAAAAATCCCAGAACCACACGGGGGGACCTAGTGAATGTCCTGCAGAGAGCTGGGACCAAAGTAACAAAGCCTACCATCAGTAACACACTACGCCGCCAGGGACTCAAATCCTGCAGTGCCAGACGTGTCCCCCTGCTTAAGCCAGTACATGTCCAGGCCCGTCTGAAGTTTGCTATAGTGCATGTGGATGATCCAGAAGAGGATTGGGAGAATGTCATATGGTCAGATGAAACCAAAATATAACTTTTTGGTAAAAACTCAACTCGTCGTGTTTGGAGGACAAAGAATGCTGAGTTGCATCCAAAGAACAACCATACCTACTGTGAAGCATGGGGGTGGAAACATCATGCTTTGGGGCTGTTTTTCTGAAAAGGGACCAGGACGACTGATCCGTGTAAAGGAAAGAATGAATGGGGCCATGTATCGTGAGATTTTGAGTGAACACCTCCTTCCATCAGCAAGGGCATTGAAGATGAAACGTGGCTGGGTCTTTCAGCATGACAATGATCCCAACCACACCGCCCGGGCAACGAAGGAGTGGCTTCGTAAGAAGCATTTCAAGGTCCTGGAGTGGCCTAGCCAGTCTCCAGATCTCAACCCCATAGAAAATCTTTGGAGGGAGTTGAAAGTCCGTGTTGCCCAGCGACAGCCCCAAAACATCACTGCTCTAGAGGAGATCTGCATGGAGGAATGGGCCAAAATACCAGCAACAGTGTGTGAAAACCTTGTGAAGACTTACAGAAAACGTTTGACCTGTGTCATTGCCAACAAAGGGTATATAACAAAGTATTGAGAAACTTTTGTTATTGAACAAATACTTATTTTCCACCATAATTTGCAAATAAATTCATAAAAAATCCTAAAATGTTATTTTCTGGATTTATTTTTCTCATTTTGTCTGTCATAGTTGACGTGTACCTATGATGAAAATTACAGGCCTCTCTCAACTTTTTAAGTGGGAGAACTTGCACAATTGGTGGCTGACTGAATACTTTTTTTCCCCACTGTACATTTTCGGTTCTGAATGAAAGTTGAACAGATGTCATTTACAGACATTGGAAATACGTATTTTTGAAGTAAGCATTATAAAAATTATAATAATACTTTTCTAATCCATTTAATCTTGGAAAGAGGAGCCAACCGAAGATTGCAACATATAATATTTATTATTGCTCCCTTCTGTCACAAGCACTTATGTTAGCTTTTTCAAAAGCTTTAAAACTGGCAGCAATGATGTTCAAAGTAGTCCAACCTACTTTTCTTCTTCGTTGGGGTTTTATGGCAGTGCATACCAATATTAGATGCATTACCGCCACCTACTGGGCTGGAGTATGGTGGAGACTATGGAGGTGTTCTACACTCTGCACTGTAATCTACATGAATGGAGGAAGGAAATTATTGCTGAGTGAATAAAAGTTTGTTCTGGACTAGGTCTGTGACGGTCCCGATATTTCGTCAGCCGGTGATTGTCAAGCAAATAACTGCCGGTCTCACGGTAATTTACCGTTAATTGACAAACACATTTAGCATCTCCTGGCTTCCACACATAGCCTACAAGCCACTGATGCAGACCTTTGGAACATCTACATTTTTAAAAAGTCTAATAAATCCACCTTCACAATAAACACCTTCACAATAAATCCATTAGTTATTTTAGACAGGTCTAAAGAAGCATATTTATGAGGCAAATGTAGTCTATTTCAGAAGAACAGAATAGCATACTCTGAGTTGTCGTTATGTTAGGTCCTCATCTGGCTATGCCATATGGCTGTGGGCTACACTAGTTCATTTAGCAGACAAGATTTGGTTAGAATTCCGTGGCATTATTTTATATTTTTTTATAATATGAAGAACACAATTGAACAAAGCTGAATAAAATAGAAAGGATATTTTCTCCAAACGATTTGAGGGAGTGTGCACATGTGGCTATTCTGTGTTGAGCGGTTAACAAAGAAATAGGTACTCCTATATGCTTAATTTAGAGTTATTAATGTAACTTTAGTTGTTCTACAAACATTGGGCTATATGTTTTGATTTCTAATACATTGTAAGGCTGCATGATTCGACTCTAATGATGATTTGAAAAAAGTTGCATTAAAAGCATGAGCTCTACTTTGTTTTTTGAGCAGGCTGTACACACTTCATCAGTCTCTCATTTACAATTTGACAAGCACTTGATAATTCCGTTAGAAAATCCATGCCTTTTGTGGCCTTTTGTGGCCGTTGTGCCCTTCTCCCTGAGTGCTGCGTGCTCCGAAGCAACTCTCACTCACATGGCTCTCCATCACGTGATCGGATCTTTCTCACAGGCTACAAGTGAAGACAGACACATCGGGGACGCAACTGCGCGCGTACTTATCCAAATTCCAGAGGTGCATATTGAAGATATTGGAAGAACTGTCCACATTTACTTTTCGTCAGCCAACAAGATGAGTAGGCCTAATGAACAACAAAAGCACTAGCCTATGTCAATCTACTATCCCCCATATTACAAGAGTTGACCTATTCTATTCTGTGCGAGAAAAAAATATATTCCAAACATAGTCTGGGACAGTTGGGGATGCGAAAGATCCCAAATTAATACAACCACTAGCATCAAAAAAACTTTTTTTACACCATGAGGCTGACGCAACAGATCAGAACATTTAGCTTAAAATGTTGATAAACTATTAGGCTATTTCTTCACATTATAAGCGCAAATGTTCCATTAACCGCAAATGCGATTATGCATGCTTTAATATAAAGGTGCGTTTTTATGGTGAAAATTGTCTCCCCAAACTTCAAACTCATGCGCTGCTTTTGTATGCCAGTTAGGCTCTACACCCCTTGTAAATTGGATTAATGTGCTGAATTTTAAGAAGTTATTTGGCCACTTTATTTGTGATACAAACCTTATCAAAACATATAGGCCTACGGGCAAGGCTACATGAGGTGGGTGATTATGATTAGGAAAAAAAGGCATTGTTTCTTGCCTTATGCTGGGCATCATTCACAAGTGATAATATATAATTCACAAGTGATAGGCTAATATTGTCACCCATCAGACTATTCTTGATTTAATCTTGTCTTTACATATACTAAATAATATATGTGTGAAATTTGTTTTGATTTAGAATGTACCTGTTGCGAAACAGGGGCAGCGGGAAAAAATACATGTCATCTATGCACTTAAATAGCGAATGGAGGACGCTTTTCCCGTGGGTGATTTTCATGCCAGCCAGGTAGGCTATACTCCTGTTGTAAAGAGAAGCAATGTGCTTAATATTAGGAAAGTTGAGAATAGCCTATAGAAAGCTGATGAGATCCTCCTCTCTTTAATATTGGCCATCACCACACTGTTTTCTCACACAATTGCACAGCCTATAGAAATGTTGCGCAACATGAGCTCATGGGCTCTCATGAAGTGTTATATTTTTCAAATACATCTGCATTGATGTCAGAGTGATTAGAGGGACAATAGAGTGCTGAGTACCAGGCAGCTAGCAAGTTTGGTAGGCTACTAATGACCATCAGCAGCATCATAGCTCGGAGAAGCCTAATTAGTGGAATTTGACTGCCTTCATGACTTGTGACCGCCAGGTTTGGCTGTAATACGGTCACCATAACAGCCCTATTCTGGACAGGTTTTTAGGAAGTTGGGGAGGGTGAAACCTATTCACAGGGATGTGATCGTTCTTCTGAGCATTTGCCTTTGATGTTCGTAGGTTTGACAGTGAAAGAGGACGTGGTCTGTAGTTTCTGCTGCAGGAGAGTTGGGACATGAACCTGTTTTGTGTTTTCCTATCTTATGGAGACAGTGGTTGAGGCCGTTGTGGCCTATTCGCAGATGGGTGATGATGGTTTCTGATCGTCTTGAAAGTCCTTTGTGGTTATTGCTGATTGAAACCAGGTCTGGTCTACTGCGGGTGGCCTGCTGCGGGTGTGCGAGAGCATGCCCCCATCCACATCGATGGGCCTGTAGTGGAGTGGGTAGAGAGCTACAAGTTCCTTGGCATCCCACATCACTAAGGACTTAAATGAACGTGGTCCACACACACCCACAGAGTCGTCAAGAGGGTACGACAGCAGCTCTTCCCCCTCAGGAGGCTGAAAATATTTGGTATGGGCCCTCGGATCCTCACAAATATCTACAGCTGCACCATCGAGAGCATCTTGACTGGCTGCATCACCGCTTGGTATGGCAAATGCACCTCAGTTGACTGCAAAGCGCTACAGAGGGTGGTGCGGACAGCCCAGTACATCACTGGGGCCGAGCTCCCTGCCATCCAGGACCTCTATATCAGGCGGTGTCAGAGGAAGGCCCAACTCCAGCCACCCAAGCCATAGACTGTTCACTCTGCTCCCGTCCGGCAAACAGTAGCAGAGCATCGGCTCTCGGACCAACAGCTCCGAGACAGCTTCTACCCCTAAGCTATAAGACTGCTAAATAGCCATAAGACAAAATAATTAATTAAATGGTTACCCAGACTATTTGCACTGACTCTATGCACCAGTGGAGGCTCCTCATGGGAGGAAGGGGAGGACCATCCTCCTCAGTGAATTTCATACACTGTAACGCTACTGCATGATTGTAGCGGGTTTACTAACGCATTAGTTCTATTAGCTATGTTGACTAGGACGTTACTTTAGCTAATATGTGGACAACGATGTAGGCTGTGTGTAGCGGTTATGACATGGATTGGAAAGGTTTTTTTCGCCTGGTCACATACAGCTGATGTGTTGTTCATTGAAGTCCACAAAAGAAGGGAAAAGGTGAGAGGAGGAAAGTGCATAGAGGCCAGAATGAATACAACGTGGCTGCTACGTATAAAAGTGAACTGTTGAAAAACGTTTCTTAAACGGAAGCAAATGAAACAGGGATAAAAAATACCTCAATTTGTCTAATAGAAACTCTTGTTTGCAACTGTTGGACTAATGATTACACCCTAGATAAGCTAGATGCAGGCAAGAGTGTGCAAGTCAGTATTGAATGTGTCACTGTGTGTCATCTCAAATTTCTCTCTCGACCTGTGTGCACCTACGTTGTAAACTTTCATTCATAGGCTAGGTTGTAGCAACCTCATGATGGGTATAGGGAAAATTAGAGTATCATGTAGTAGCCTAAACCTATCGATGTTACATTGAAGTGGGTGAATGGAATATGAATGACAGTCATCCAACATGCTGTAATAGAAATAAAGCCATGCTCATTAAAAAAGAAAATCGTCCTCCCTCATCATAAACGGCACTGACCGCCACTGCTATGCACACTCACAAGACTATACACTCAGTGGCCAGTTTAATAGGTATACCACCCCATTCACAGTGAGTCAAGTGGCCGCGGCTTGCAATATAAAGCAGGCAGGCGTCCAGGCATTTAGTTACGGATTCGATTGAACCTTAGAATGGGTAAAACCAGGCGCGCCACTTCCAGTATCTCAGAAACGGCCAGCCTCCTGGGCTTTTCCCGCATGACAGTCTCTAGGGTTTACAGAGAATGGTGCGACAAACAAAAAACATCCAATCAGCGGCAGTCCTGTGGGCGAAAACAGCTCGTTGATGAAAGAAGAAGAATGGCAAGAATCGTGCAATCTAACAGGTGGGTCACAAACAGGCAAATAACAGCGCAGTACAATAGTGGTGTGCAGAACGGCATCTCGGAACACACAACTCGTCGGCCCTTGTCACGGATGGGCTATTGCAGCAGACGACCACACAGGGTTCCACTCCTATCAGCTAAAAAACAAGAAGAAGCTGCTCCAGTGGGTACTTGATCACCAACACTGGACAATTGAGGAGTAGAAAAACATAGCCTGGTCCGACGAATCCTGGTTCCTGTTGCGTCAGGCTGATGGCTGATTCAGGATTTGCCGTAAGCAGCATGAGTCCATGGCTCCATCCTGCCTGATGTCAACGGTACAGGCTGGTGGCAGTGGATAAAGGTGTGGGGATTGTTTTCCTGGCACACATGATGTCCCTTGATACAAATTGATACAAAACGTTTGAACGTTTCCGACACCTTGTAGAATCAATTCCCCAAAGAATTCAGGCTGTTCTGGAGGCAAAGGGGGGTCCGACCCAGTACTAGATAGGTATACCTAATAAACTGGCCAGTGAGTGTATATAGACACTATATAGACACTCACTCACACACTACTGCTCGACTTTTATATGGCTATTTTGCGTGGAATTATGACTTTGTTTTCTCAGAATGTTCGTTCAAAAATTTCCTATGATCGACAAACACTTCTGGATCATGAATGGGAAGCTACACACTTATCTCTCAGCCAGATCTGGAATACTACATTCGCTCCTTTGTTCCCCGCACAGCGGGCTTACTTGTTGCTACTGACAAAGATGACCGAAAGCAATGCCGGCGACGAAGAAGAGGAAGAAAAGGGGGACTCAAAGCTCGCCGGAAAAGACATGCTACACAGCCTCCTCTTCCTAGTATCCTGATGGCCAATGTCCAATCGCTGGAAAATAAAAGTTGTGAACTCAGAGCAAGGCTTCAATCGCAGAGGGACATCAGGGAATGCTGTGTTTTTACAGGGACATGGCTTATAGACGATACACTTGACTCTGCTTTTCAACCAGACGGTGTTTCCATTTTACGTATGGATCAAACGGCAGCTTCAGGTAAGAGTAGGGGGGAGGGGTATGTTTCCTCATCAACAATTCCTGGTGTACCGAAGTTGAAAACATCTCGAGCTCCTGTTCACCCGACCTGGAGTTTCAGATGCTAAAATGCAGTTAACGTGTGTTATTATCACAGCTGTGTACATACCGCCACAAGCAAACACCAAGGCTGTACAAGATCATTAGTCGGCAAGAATCCTCTCACCTGGAAGCAGTCTTTATTGTCATGGGTGACTTAAAAAATGTTCTCCAAAATATCATTGTTTCCTCCAAGCTCGACACCAAGCTCAGAGCCCTGGGTCTGGACACCACCCTCTGCAACTGGAACCTGGAACCTGGACTTCTTGAACGGCACTGACTCTAAACACAGGGGTCTCCATGGGTGTGTCCTCAGCCCTCTGCTGTACTCCCTGTTCACCCATGACTGCGTGGCTTTGCATGACACCAACTCCATCATCAAGTTTGCTGACGACACCACGGTTGTAGGCCAGATAACCAACAACGACGAGTCAGCCAATAGGGAGGAGGTAAGTGAACTGGCAATGTGTGCCAGGACAACAATCTCTCCCTCAACGCCAAAAAAACAAAGGAGTTCATTGTTGACTTCAGGAAGCAGAGGATGTAACATGCCCAGATCCACATCAATGGGATTTCAGTAGAGAGTCAGCAGTTTTAATAAGTTCCTCGGCACATCACCGAGGACTTGACATGGACCAACAACACCACCACTCTTGTGATGAGGGCGCAACAGCGTCTCTACCTCCTAAGGCTGCTGAAGAAATTGGCCATGCCACCCCGTGTCCTCTCCAAATACTACAGCTTCACCATCGAGAGCATCCTGGTAGGTTGCATCACGGCCTGGTACAGGAATTGCTCCATCCATGACCGCAAGGCCCTCCAGTGGGTGGTCAAGATGGCCCAGAACATCACCATGTTCCCACCCATTCAGGACATCTACTCGAAACGGTGCCTGAGGAAGGCCCGCAGCATCATCAAGGAACCCCACACACCCCGGCCACAAGCTGTACAATTCGAGCATTAGGTCTGATACCAACACTCAGAGACAGTTTCTATCTACAAGCCATCAGACTGCTGAACACTTGAACTGGACTGACCACCTGCTCTGATTCTCCACACTTTAGCACACACCCACACAGACACACATACACACACACACACACATTCATGCTACACACACATCACAACTGCTGCTACCAGACTCTTGCCATGATTGCTAAATACTGCAAAATGTAGACACTTGCCCCCCAATCCCCCCTTCCCCAAAACACGTGTAAATATCAGAATATAAATTGTGCCTTCCTGTATTATAATTATGTTAAAACGTTTATTTTATTCTACTGAGCCATTTACATTTACTTTATGTTCGTATTCTTATCTTATCTTTTCTTATTTCTTATTGTTGTTGCTTTGTCGAGAAGTAACCTGCAAGTAAGCATTTCATTGGACGTGTATGCCATGTGTATCCCGTACATACGACTAATAAAACACACTCACACAAAACCCACACACATTCACATACACTACATATGCACACACACACACATAACACAAACACGCATACCAACACAACACAAACACACATACACACACACACACATGGATACTGGCGAATGAGTTCAGAGGTTATTTGTTCAACTTTTTTTCTGGGTGAACAGTATGGGATAGTGAAAGCTGCTGAGACGTGGTCACCGGGTCCTTGGAGCATCTGTGTAAATGTGTGTTGAGGCGTGGTATTGTGACTTTTCATACCCTGCTGTCAGCAGTCCTACCGCCCCTTTATCCTCTCCTTCCCGAATCATTTACAGTAGGCTAAAATCTACTTTTACTAGTCCAACCTACAGAATAAACCAACAGCCCACTTCAACTGTAATAACATTCTCAGTAACAGTTACAGAAATATATCTTTCTTGCTATGACTGTAATATGCTATTGTTCATCTACTGTAATTGAATGCACTGACTGTAATAACTATTATTATTCATTAATGAGCTCCGCCCCCAAACAAGTACAAATTTGGTCGGTCCGGACCAGACCAAATCTGAACAAAACACAGACGTCTACGCTATGTTTCACAAGTTTGAACAGCACAGTACAGTATGGCACAGTTCAGTACAGTAGAGCACAGAAGAGCACAGTAGAGTACAGTATGGTACGGTACATTTTATTCAGTAGAGTAGAGTACAGTACGGTACAGTACAGTACAGTTTAATTCAGTAGAGTACAGTACAGTACTGTAAAGTAGGGTAAAATACAGTACATTATACTGTACTATACTCTTCTGTGCTTAGCTGTACTGAAGTATACTTTACTTTTCTTTACTTTACTGTTCTCTGCTGTGCTCTACTGTATTGTACTATACTATAATTTTCTTTACTGTAGGGGGAAAGTGGGGTAAGTTGAGCCAAAGGGTTAATTGAGCCACCCCTTGTTTCTCGGAAACCATACACAAAATTAATAATGTGACCAAATATTTAGGAAGAGGTTATCACTTCATGGAGTCTGTGAAGGAAGAAACCACATGGAAAAAGTGGTAAGCAAGTTAGGTCCCCAACATTTATTTTTACAAAGTCAAATGAATGTATTGTGTTATAGATTTTATGATGCTTGTATCTAAACCAAAGTAGATAGTTTTAAGATTGTTTTGTGCTAGGTTAAGAACCTACAATATGAGGTCCTAAATCTAGCATGAAAGTGCATCCTTGTATTTGTGTGGGCTAATATAGTCAAAATGTTAACCTTGGGGTAAGTTGAGCCAATGGCCACCATACCCCATACAAATGATTATTACATTTTGTCCGTTTTGTTCATATGCATAAAGTTTTTACAATGTGTCATGCATATGAACTCAAGATAGAGCATTTTTATTGTTACAGAGCAGACATCATCATGCCCCGTGTATACAAACGTAAAACAAGCAGGGTCTAGCCGCCCTTGAGGTTCTTGAGAGAGCAGCCAAGGAACTGAGAGACAGAAGGCTCTACATTGAACCCAAAAGTGTTCTACCTGGAACCAAAAAGGGTTCTTCAAATGGTTCTCCTATGGGGACAGCCGAATAACCGTTTTAGGTTCTAGATAGTACCTTGTTGTAGCTTCTCTTTCTCAAAGGAACATGTTTGTTTTCTTTTTTTTGTCAACGTACCTCTTCAGTGTCATTCAGTCTATTTATCCCTTGCTGCTGCTTAAATTGACTTCTTCCCTTCTCTCACTTCCTTGGCTGCTCTCTCAAGAACCTCAAGGGAGGCTTGACTCGTAACAGCCGAATAACCATTTTGGAACTCTTTTTTCTAAGAATGTATGATAGAGTAGCAGAGGCACACAAGGTCTTAGCTGATGCCATGGAGTCTGAGCTTGCTAAACATATCAAGAATCTCGCGGACCAGTTTTCATGGGCTTGGTAGCCTCAAATGCAGAGAACTTGCCTATGAATTGGCACATTGAAACAACATCACTGTCCCAGATAACTGGTCAAGAAATGGAAGGGTAAGTGATATTGAAAAGAGAGATCTATGTCTGAAAGTAGGCATACATTTAAGATATACAATATACCACACCCCCATTCCATTAATTAAACTTTGACCTACCAGCACCATCACCCACTGTCACATGACACCATCAGCCACTTACGTCTGTGGATGTTGAAAACAAGGCCAATCCAGACCTAATCTGGACCAAACATAGATGTCTATGATTGGTTCAGAAATCAAGGCTGGTTCGGATCGCACCAAAAAAAGACCCAAAAAAGATGTCCAGTCAGGACCAAAAAAAGACGTCCAAATGACGTCAGCGTCAGTCCGTGCTTAGTGGGAGCATGCTATTTTTAAGCAATAAGGTCTGCGGGGGTGTGGTATATGGCCAATATACCACAGCTAAGGGCTGTTCTTATGCACGATGCAACACGGAGTGCCTGGACACAGCCCTTAGCCGTGGTATATTGGCCATATATCACAAACCCCTGAGGTGCCTTATTTATATTATAAACTGGTTACCAATGTAATTAGAGCAGTAAAAATAAATGTTGTGTCATACCCGGGGTATACGATCTGATATAATGTACCACGGCAATCAGCCAATCAGCATTCAAGGTTCGAACCGCCCAGTTTATAATTTATAATAAACTCTTTCTAGTTTTGTCAGTCCCGTAAACGCAATGTGCGGGATCTTCTTTTCTCTAGACAGTTTTGTCATGGTCATGGAATAAAACTGTTATTAGTCATGAAGTAATACTGGAGTAATCTGTTTCTAAAATTGCTAATGGTCCTCCCACTTCTCCCTCTCCCTCAGGACCCCAGTACGGCAGTGTGGAGAGGGCCTGGGTGGCAGTGATGACAGAGGCTGAGAAGGTGAGTGAGCTGCATCAGGATGTGAAGAACAGCCTGGTCAACAATGACTTTGAGAAGGTGAAGAACTGGCAGAAGGACTCCTACCACAAGCAGATGATGGGAGGCTTCAAGGAAACCAAAGAGGCAGAGGAGGGCTTCAAGAAGGCCCAGAAACCATGGGCCAAGAAGCTCAAGGAGGTGAGGGGCAACCACCTGACCTGCACTTAGAATTATGAAACATTTTCCCAAATTGAGCTGTCATTGACGTAGAGTTCCGGATCAGAACATGCACCACGATCTGCTGTAACCTTTAAGTAGTTTGCATTCAAATGATATCCCCAAAGGGTTCATGTCCTTCTAAAATATACCATATCGTCTCTCCTCAGCTTGAGACTGCCAAGAAGACGTACCACCTGGCATGTAAGGAGGAGAAGGTAGCATCCATCAGAGAGGCCAACAGCAAGGCAGATGCCTCAGTCACGGCCGACCAGCAGAAGAAGCTCCTGGACAAGGTGGACAGGTGCAAGCAGGATTCTCAGAAGGTGAGCTACCCAGACCCCTACTGACCAGATCAGGGTGTAAGAGCTTACTTCCACCACCAATGCATAGCAGTAGCACCCACCTGGCTGATACACGACAGCCATTTTGTGCCGGAACGCTGATTACCACACATTATCACAGAGTCCTTTCTGCTAATCAGTTCTCACACTGAGAGCTGCAATCAAGGCGAGAGGAGAGGTGAATCAAATCAACTCCAGCTATTTTAAGACTCTTCTGGGTCACACACTGCAGATCTTAATCCTGCAGGTGCCACCCTCCACTGCTCAAAACTCCTCTTCCTCCTCCTTCTGTTAGGGAGGCCTCTCATCCCATTGCCATTAGTAGTTCCAGGAGTTTTTCTTGACCATGCATCCTGACCAGTTAAAGATCTATGCCCAGTGATTACCTATTTATTAGTATAGTGTACTTTACTCTGCTGAGCCCACTGGGATGATATCACAGCCTTGCTACCCCTTGACCCACTCAAACCATGACATATGTTCAATAATACTGTCTTAGAACTACTTAGAGGACCACTAATTATCATTCAACCTTGGTCAACTTCAATCACTACCACTTCTCAGTAACCTCAAGCCTCTAAAGACCTTGCTATGCAGAAGCAAAAAAATCTAACCAACTAGAAAAAGAAAAGTCACTGTAACGTTTAGAATTTTGACTTTAAAATACACGTTATGAAAGGTCTCTGAAACATTAAAACATTACAAATATTAAACCCATTTTGCAGGGGTCAACTCTGAACTGTACAGCCTGTGTAGATGTTTATCCCTTAGATGTTATTAACATACTGTGTGATCTTCCCCATGCAGGCTAAAGAGAAGTATGAGAAGACTCTGGATGAGCTGAGGAAGTGTACGCCTCAGTACATGGAGAACATGGAGACAGTGTTTGACATGTGTCAGCAGTTTGAGGATAAGAGACTGTGCTTCCTCAGGGAGGTGCTGTTGGACATCAAACGACACCTCAACCTCACCGAGAACCAAAGGTAGGGCCAAACTCACACACACATGCACGCACGCACACACACTCCTTGGCCCACCACCTGGGCACCACCATAATAGTACACTGAGTCAAGATGAATGTGTCAGAACAGAGGTGTAACTGCTATCTATCTCTATCTGTCTTCAGCTACACCACAGTGTACAGAGACCTGGAGCGCACCATCACCTCTGCCAGCGCACAGGAGGACCTGAAGTGGTTCAGCAACAACCACGGCCCTGGCATGCATATGAACTGGCCCCAGTTTGAGGTACACAACCACTGCTTCCCAGTTAGGCTCACAATACATGTGTTTAATTGTTCGCTTTCAACTCATGGTATGAATTAATTTTAATTCACTTCCCCCATTGACTGAATAGGAAAAATTAGGCATTGACTCGTAACTATGGCTTGCTCCCTGTCTTCCTTCCTTCCTTCCTTCCTTCCTTCCTTCCTTCCTTCCTTCCTTCCTTCCTTCCTTCCTTCCTTCCTTCCTTCCTTCCTTCCTTCCTTCCTTCCTTCCTTCCTTCCTTCCTTCCTTCCTTCCTCCCTCCTTCCTTCCTCCCTTCCTTCCTTCCTTCCTTCCTTCCTTCCTTCCTTCCTTCCTTCCTTCCTTCCTTCCTTCCTCTTCCTTCCTTCCTTCCTCCCTTCCTTCCTTCCTTCCTTCCTTCCTACCTTCCTTCCTTCCTTCCTTCCTCACTCCCTTTCTTCCTTCCTTCCTTCCTTCCTTCCTTTCTCCCTTCCTTCCTTCCTTCCTTCCTTCCTTCCTTCCTCCCTTCCTTCCTTCCTTCCTTCCTTCCTTCCTACCTTCCTTCCTTCCTTCCTTCCTTCCTTCCTTTCTTCCTTCCTTCCTTCCTTCCTTCCTTCCTTCCTTCCTTCCTTCCTTCCTCCCTCCCTTCCTTCCTCCCTTCCTTCCTTCCTTCCTTCCTTCCTACCTTCCTTCCTTCCTTCCTTCCTCACTCCCTTTCTTCCTTCCTTCCTTCCTTCCTTCCTTCCTTCCTTCCTCCCTTCCTTCCTCCCTTCCTTCCTTCCTTCCTTCCTTCCTTCCTTCCTTCCAGGAGTACAACCCAGAGATCACTCACATGATCAGCAAACGAGAGAAGTCAAAGAAAGGGGCAGACGGTATCATGCTGACCAACGTGACAGCGGCACCGGACTATGTGGCTGCACCAGCTGGAGACAGGGGCAGGTAGGTCTCACAGACACCTCCACCACTACGGTTACCTTCTGTAGTACAACAGACATGCCTCTAACATGTAGAATAACTGTGTGTCATCACAGAGACCATTTTCATCTTTTATCAATACTAACAGCAGAATTTATCTCAAAACATCAATTTTTACGATGTAATTGGCATTGTGCAATAGTAAGTAAGTCTTGTACAAGCAAGCCTTGTCCGAGCCAGAATGGCCCATATGTGCAATAGTCAATTGTGCAATAGGCAATGTATGAATTCTGTGTATGAGATGTTATATCTGTTGTTTGCTCAAGACCATTTCCACTTGTATTGTGGGCTATAACATTTATCTTATCTTGTCTTATCGGATGTCCTTATCTGATGTCCAGGAGATGGCAGTAATGATTTATGTGGATGTAAAGTTAACAGTTCAGAAATACAAAGCACCAATGTTATCACAAGCTACAGTATCAATAACTCGATATGAAATATCACAGTTGTGCTTGGTAATATCTCCACAAGGGCTGTTTAGTGGCCAGAAGATGATGTCAAGCCAGTTGTTTTTGTATTGTCAGGATGATCATAGCAGAACAGAGAAGTGTTGCATGTTTTCTCGTGCTGGGTCAACATGAATGTAGGAGACATTAAAGGACAATGGACGTGAAACATCTAGTTTGTGTCTCCAATTCACTCACCTTGGTTCGACTGGAAGGTAGCAACAGCCCTTTCTCCTCTGTGCTGGTCACATGATGACCATGATGATGGATAGTGGTCCTAGTTACTGGAGGAAACTTGTGGTCAACTGTTCTGCAACTGAACAATGATGATGATGATGATGGTCCATGATGTTAAACCATCTCCTCCACAGTGTGAGCAGCTCTGATAAGAACCAGGCCTATTCCTCCCAGGACCAGTCGGCAGAGTGGTCAGACGATGAGCAGGCCGCGCCAAACTCCGGCTCAGACACCAACGGGGGTGGGGCCAACCCCTTTGAG